>NW_027615716.1:0-36592 GCF_965212315.1 Lampetra planeri
ATCACATTAGCAGTCTGGCAAGAAGTCTTATCATAAAATGGACTCACATGGTGCATAGAACATCATGAGGAGCGGCCTCTCCTCTTTCTTCATGAGCCTCCTGAAGTCCTTGAAGGTGAACAGTAAGAAAAGGTGGATGATAACAATATCTTGATGAACAAAAGGCAAGTAGAGTGTGTCCAGGAGTAAAGCTTGAGGTCAGAAGGATTTCTTTGCTCCACAACATCTTCTTGTAGAGGTTTGTAGAGGTTTATGATGCCTAAACACATTGTCACCATCATCTTTGCTTCTTCAGCAGAATGTGAGTAATTTGCACAGTCATCACACTGAAAGAATAATTGGATAGCAGCAGGTAGCTCTTTCTCATCATCGCCTTCTTGAATTTTTTATTTTGCAGCACAATTTTTTGTGAACCCCCCCCACAAGCCTCCAGGCAGGAGCGACGATAGCAGACAGGACTGGTGTTCAATTACTGCACTCTCAAACTACTGCACGAGTGTCTGTTGTCGAACAGCTCATCAGATATGATGAGGTTATTGAGGTTCTGTGCTAAGAAGTGGACATGCTGCTGTGTCAGCTTCAGAGGCTGATCAAACCCTTCAAACCATGTAGAACAAGAAGTCAAAATCACTGGAACTCACACGTACTCAACACTGCAGCAGGAGCTTATGTGTGCGTGTGTGAGAACCCACCTTCTCTGTTTCTATGTGGACCACATCCTTTGCCTCGGGGTTTTCCTCCCACAGCGGGGGCCCTGAAGGGTCCTTCAGGAAGGCTACCATCGACTGAATAGAGGAAGAAAGGGACAGTTTAAGAGGGATGACGCATTTGCAGCATACAGCAAACCGACAAACTCTCACAATGATCTTGTGAAAAACACGACTGTAGGAATGTAGGGAACAGCTAATTCTAGTCGTGTCAATCTTCAGGCTCTTACAGATGAGCATGTTTGCGTATCCAAGCTGCTGCAGCACATCCTGTAGATAGAATATATGTCTGTGGAAGCATCAGCAGGGATTATGTCAAGACTTCAGTCTCGTCAACTTAAAGCAAAAGCATCAGTGGAAGTTAATAGCATATTTCAGAGAATCCTTTTGCGAATCTAGAAAAATATTTAACCCTTGTAACACAGACGGTATCGCTAATACATGCGCAAGCATACTTTGGAGTACCATCAAAACGAACGAATATTGAAATCTGACCGACCTGGCGTGAAGAAGGAGCTAGAAGAGGGAGAAAATGTCAGTCGGTTCCTGAAAGTTGAGAAGATGCACTTCACAGCCAGGTTGCTGTCATTACGGTAATGATTCGCTGGCACAGCAACATGGCTGTTTTCTCAGCTCAACTTTCAGGAACCAATCAATGTTTTCTCCTTCTTCTGACTCTTTCTTCACACTGGGTAGGGGAACTGAGAACAACTTCTCAGCTTTCAGGAAACGTTCGACGGTTTCCGACAGCTCAAATAGTCACGTAATTACGGTACTCCAAAGTTTGCTAGCACGATGTTCAAGGCTTAAGAAGTGGAATCTTTCATACATCTTACAAATTCAGCCAGTCCACCTTCATCAGCTGCCACCTGCTACACTTTAATAATCGATTATTACAGTTTCTGCAAGGAGTAGCACTAAACTGCCAGCAGGAACAGCCGGGCGGACTGCAGTGGACCACTAACCTTGAAGGTAGCCGGCCTGTTGTATTCTGTGTGGAACGTCCCATCTCTGCAAAACACAGCGTGCACAGCCATAGTCATAAACACGTACACTGGGAATGTGGTGGTATGTCAGTTGTGGAAGAAGTGGACAGGAGCTGGAAAGTGTCTGACTGCCAGCTGATTGTCTGGTTACTCACTTGTAATGCAGCAGCTCTGTCCCACGACTTTTAGAACTCGGATCCACCTTCACTTTCTTACACAGCTTACGGCCCTCTGATTCACTGAGAAAAGACGGTGAAATGAAAACATTTCAACAAGAATAACCACCAAATCGTACGTTAATATTTTCACCAGTGTTCGTCTAAGTATGATTCCTCATACCGTTACCTGTTTTCAAATTTATATAAACATTTTGTAAATGTATTAATCAATCATTAATAATACTTTTATTGTCCATAACAAAACACATACGTACATCTGATCATGTGACATAAAATATTGCATACTTTCTTTAAATATGCCTCAGCTGTGTGTACACATGAACTGTGCAGCATGTAAACATGCAGACATTCCCTGTTATGTTGTTTATTTCTGTAATTGAACAAAGCCCCTTTTATTCTGAAAGCAAACAAACATGCATCAACCACCTATGCATGCATCAGATAACAATGAGACACATGGGGGAAACGTTCTGGAATACCGAATGCATTAATGTGTCGAGACAGGGACGGAGAGATATTTGTCCTGGAGAGCAGATACATGATATAACACAAAGTAAATGAGGTGGAATTGAATTCTACCTGCAGGGAGCAGAGGCGGCCAGACACATGTTCAGTCTGGAGGATGAGTAAATCTGTGTGCACGTTTTGGCAGAAGTAATGTCTCTGTGATCACATTCATATTTTGTCAACATGAGGGCAGATGGTGTCAGCCTGGGCAGGTGTGACCTGGACAATACGCAGTCATCTCATTTATAACCAGTCTGCTGCTTCTAACACTTGAACCACTGCCACCAGTGAATAATGCTCAAATGGGGAATTCCAACATCAAATACGTCAGCAATGACCGAGCTTTCAAAAGTCTTATCCAAACAGAACTTTCCAAACCAGTCCGTACTCTAAACACTCAACCTAGCATTTTTGCTGATGGAACAAGCTATCAGCTAAATCTGCTCCATCATCATCATGTGGATTAATTTAGATCCAGACTAAAAAGGTCTGTAATCTGTGAGAACATCCTCATCATATTTAGCGACCAGCAATCCAACTAAATAGTTATATCCAAGCTAGCTCATCCAAGTCTCACAAATAATTCTTGAAAAGTTTAAATAACTGGGTACACACCAGCATAATAGACTCACACCCAACCTCCAGACACAGCAGAAGTAACTCAGAACAACAGGCGGCGTGCCACCATAACCCCGAAGCTGTTTGTAAGAACAGATCATGAAAATCAGAGTAAAAATTGACACTAGAAGACTGGTACACTAATCTTCATTTCAGAGAAAATGAGGTGATGAGTGGCAGTCCATCAGTGTTGTGTGTTTTCATTCCTGTAGGAAAGTCACGGGATGAGGCAGTGGCAACACTGCAATCCTACAATGAGCTGGTGCTCTAGCTGGTGAAGAAGGTTTGTGGCAATATATCAAGTTTTTCAACATTTTTTCAATGAGCAGAAAGTGAGCAGGAGTAGCTCAAAATAAATAGCAATAGCTAGTCCACCTGTGAACCACAGACTGGGACTAGATAGGTGAGCCCCATGACATACTGGTACAGGCCTAGATAGTTAGCTAGCAAGTTAGATAGACAGTCTAGTGTTGGTGTTCAAGGTGTCTCTTTTTCAATGCATAACTCAAGTCCAGACCACAGACACCAGCTGTTGCCAGCTCGCAGCTGATTGGTCAGAATGATGATGTGCCACCATTATCAGCGACTGAACAGGCACAATCCTCTGCAGACTCTAGCACCGACCAGCAACGAGGAGAACGGGACGGTTCAGCTGCAGCTCATCTTTGGTCTGGACTGGACTTGTCTTCCTCTATCCTCTTTCCACATCCATACACCCATCCTGTGCAGGGTCGCTTGGAGCATTTCGTTTAATCAATTGAGTCTCTGTGAGACCAATATGAGATTCACCATGAGGAGGACGAACGCCCAACATGCTATTTAATCACTATTCCTCAACGATGTGGGCTCTGCTGCTCCCATTGATAAAGACAGGTCCATGGATTTCACTAGATTCATTGTGCAATCTACATTTCCATAGGAATGAGAGCAGGGCAGCGCAGTCCTGCATGAGATCATCCCACCATCCCTCCGGTGGATCCCAGTTGGCCAACATTGAGGTCCCTGTCATCTGCTCACAGCATGTCATTCTGGCCTTGGTGGCCCTCTTCTTTGGCAGCGCTGACCATTCTCACGCAGCGATATGCACTCTACTCTCTTGCTCCTTCTGTCCACCGTGAGCTCCGAGCCGGAGCTTGAATTTGGAGCTGGTCCATTTGAGACGGTGCAGACATGTGCCAAATAGCACAATGCTGCGCTACAGAAGCTGGCACCGGATGCTTGTGTGCTGCAGTGATGATCCCAGCTCATTCTCGCTCCCCTGGCAGGAATCTGGCTCAGGATAAATCTCTCCTTAGCATTAGCACACTATAGCACACTGGAGGCGCTGGGGAGACTAGAGAGAGATGATAGCATATTCTCTCAGAGTTAAAAAAGTAAAGATGACAAGTATCACAGACTGTCTTTAAAGTGATAAGCTCGATAGAGATTGTGGATGTTACAGTGAGCGCTACAGCAGGAGTCAAACGGGACTTGCTGTCTTCCTCGCTCTTCTGTTCTAAATACATTCTTCTTGGTTTACGCGTCTGCTGCGTTGACAGGTCGGAAAAGAGATTTGTAAAAAAGAAAGTAGGGAAGGGAAGGGCAGAAAACAACCCGTTGAAGTTGGGGCTCTCAGGAACACATCAGGTGTTGTGCTTTGAGAATCAACAATGGTTCATGTGTCTGGGGTATATTCAGCTGACATAACAGATAGATGTGCTCCACACCGTCACTTGTCATTCTTTTGCAATTTCAATGTGATTCAGGTCATACCTCTCTTTTTTAATGATGCGCTTTATGTTGGAAAAAATGGATAACATTTTGAATTAAAGCTGCCTTTGCCTTTTAGCCTGTATTTTTGTCAACTAGTATCTACTCTACATCACTGTAAATGAGCAGTCTGCCCTTATTGATTTTCAATAAAGAATTTATTCTTTCATTCTTTTTCCATTAAATGATCAATTAATTATTCTTCAAAATGTTGTGAAAGAGTGAAAATACCCTACGGGACATTTTGGTTGATTTGCCTTATTATTTGTTATTAGTCCCAAGTTCAGAAATATTAAATTCACAGTCAACCAAAAGAGGGCAATTAATGACTACTTGTTACTAATTACTTGTTAAACTGACTCTTTCCTTCCCTCTAGTGCATGATACACTACTCCAATACCTTTCATGAGCCCACACCAGGTAACCCTGCCAGAATACATGTCACTTCATGTGGATGGCTTCAGATACAAAATCCTTGTCGTGGCCCAGGGTCAGACATGCAGCAGGAATGTACAGAAATTTGGTGTTACTCACTTTTACACTTAGACCGATTTCTCTCTTTTTCTTTACAAAAATGCAGAAAACTATACAGAGGATTGGCTACACAGAACCAGCAAACCAAAGCCATTTACAAGCCAGTGATAACATATAAATTGTGCTGATGGATGACGGCAGAGACTTTACGAGGAGGAATAAATTGCTGTGCTTTTATGGCTGCCTTCAGAAACAGCTTTTCACAATAGAGGCCACCATGTTGAATAGCACTTCTTGTTCACATTACTTACCCACAGTTGACCCAAGCAATAGTCCCCTGGCCCTTGACTGTCTGGGCCACATCTGACAGGAGTTTCAGGTGGGAGTCCCCTGATCTAGCTATCAACGAAGAGTGAAAAGTCTTGTTAACGAAGCTTAGAACAACACAGAGATACAGGAAACAGAGGACACAGTCACGTCAAACACAGTGGGGAGGAATTGAGTTACAGTGGAGGTCTTTGCTTCTCCCTAAGTGATGAAGAAAGAGATGAGTGACTTTTGGGTTGGAGGGAGATGGAGGAGGTAATACTTTTCACTGGATGGGCTCGGGGAGGGAGCTTACATTACATCGTCTTTCAGCATCTTACAATAGTGTGACTAAGCAGGAGATGGGAGGATTATTCGGTGACACAAAGACACTGTAACTCCTGAAGCACACTAGCTTTTCAGCAGTTGGGGCGGGGGGTAGAGGGACAGCACATTGGCAATGTTAAAGTACAGTTTGTTTCTGCAGAATGCTGCTTCCTGACACATTCCTCTGAGTCACACTGAACATCGACTTCAAGCTCATTCAAAAACAACATGGAAAGTTCATGACCACCAGAGACTTGCACAATCCATCGCGCCCAGGAAAATTCTGTAGTTTGATTTCTGCGTTGGGAAAGACAAACTAGTGCATAATAAACAGTGACGTTAATGGCAGAGTAGACTCATTAGAGGAAAATAAGCTCTGTGCCCCAAACATTGTGCAACACAATATACAGAAACTAAAAGGGTTTTATTCAGCTCATAAAGCGCTGCGCAGGCAAAAGCTATATTTAGACTTTGAGGGCACTGCTGTGACTCCCTAGGGGTCCAGCCTCACACCGACCATTACTTTGTAATCTTGTCTGGTACAAGAGGCGAGTATACACTGGTTTCTTATCTGTCTGATGGAGATTCACCATATCAGAGAAGGTGAGGAACACTCACTGTTTACATGATGTAACTGTTAGTGGGGAGATCGTTATCAGATATGGAAATGGTGAAGTCGGCACAGGAGGGAAATGTTGAGGAATGTTTGCATTGCGCTGCAGCCAGAGATCAATTAAAGGCCCAGCTGGATGTGTCGATCACTGAAGCAGTGATTGTGGCTGCTGTGGACCATGAATTATGAATGTGTGTGTGTGCACTGCTTACTGAAGAACAGAGGACTCATTTGAATGGATACATTACATTCACACAGCAGCTCTTGCTGTTAGCCTGCTGAGTGCAATCTTCCTCTTCTCTGAAATATGCAAAATCAAATGGAATTATTCTGGCCTGTAAGAGTGTATGACTGTATTAAGTGTTTAGTTCCCAGTTAATGCCTACTTGAATTCTGTAAGACATCTATTTCCAAGTTCCCACATTGTACATATTTTGTTAATTAATAATGTCTGGGAGCATCGTTAAATTGAATTCCAGCTCAACAGACATGAATTAATTCAGCTGGCTGATCTGACCTGTCTTAGTGTAGAGCACCAGGACATTTGTTCTCGTCCTGAGCAGCTTCTTGAAGTCTTTGTGGTCGCTGACCTTCTCTATGAGAGGGGACACCTTCACTGCTTGCAGCACCGGTAGCAGCCATACCTGGCAAAAACACACACACACACACACACACACACACACACACACACACACACACACACACACACACACACACACACACACACACACACACACACACACACACGTAAGTAAACTGTTGTGTATGATGAGCGCAGCTGGATTAAATTTAAAAGCCACCTGTTATATTCATAACATTTTCATATAAGTTGCGCCAGGAACAAGTTCTGCTCACTTTCTGAAAAACACTGATAATGTACGAGCAGATGCATCATAACACCTAGGTACAAAGGTGTTGTGTTTGCTCTTTGGAACAACACATTAAGTGGAAATCCATTCTTCTATTTGGCAACTTCCTGTTCTGAGCTCTGAAAATGACCTTGGATATCAGCGTGGACAGTTAGTGGAAGGCTCTATAAAAACACATCAGTGTTGAGCACTTGCGCAGGCTTCAGTTCAACGCAAAGGTATAACTGATGGCGTAAATGATGTAACAAAACATTCATTTTAATACAACACAACGATAATGACACAAGACCAGATGACTGGATGGTTGTAATTCACCTTAAGTCCACGATGGCAGTGATTTGAGACAGTACTACCCTGTCAAAATTTACACACTGCTTGAGTAAGTACATGGTGTGGATGAAAAGCTTGTATGTTTCCAACAACTATGGCACAAACCAGACATGAGGAATATCCGCCTGTACTACAGAGGACCTGAAATAAAACGCTGTTTTGTTGGACTAATGGTGTGAAACATCTAATTATTTTGTAATCAAACATGACTGTGAAAAAATGACTGATTATTATTTAACCGTATGAAGCGAGCTCCCTGCATTCTGATTGCCCTGGTCACTATTCATTACAAATCCCTTCCTCTCTGAAGAAAGAACTAAATTAGACACCAAACATTGTCTGCTGTCTCAAAGGATCCTGGCGGATGACTAATGTCACCTGGAGTGAAAACAAGCACCTGTCAGATAGACTCTGTGATCAGTTGTAATGAGGAAGTACAGGGTGCAGAATGTTATATTAACATTGTATACGAGATATATTTGCTGAATTTATGAAGTGTGTTGGCTCTTGAAGTTGGTGGATTATGCAGGACATGTTTTGTTTGGGACCTTTGGGAGACAAAATGTGAAGAAGGCTAATTGGACCCTGCCATCGTGGCACTTGTCTGCAAAGGCGTGGATGTCATAGAAGCGAGGATCCCGGGGCGCTGTTAGGAGAAAATGAGAAGAGATTGCATGCTGTCCTCCATATCCAAGTAAGACATGTGCTGCTTGTCGCTCGCCTAGGAGTACTAAACTGATGCAAGCTGAACAGGCTTCTTATTCTCCCTGAATGATGCTTTTGCCCTTTCTAGTAATGTTGAGCTCAAGCGGCAACAGCTATTTTGATACAGGCGTCAGTGCAAATTAATAAAAATGCTGCCACATTTTCATTAGTTGGGATGTAAATTCCATCGAAACAAACCTGAAAAGCTGCATCAACAAACAACAATTGTGTCGCTCAATGAGAGGCGACAGGGCAGTGATGTCAGAAATCAAACGTGTGCGACAGCCTGAGGAGTGAAAGAGGATGTGTCGCCTTCCCGTGTGAGACACACAATGGAAGAAATAACAAGACTGATCTGACAGTTTCCCTTCAAAGCGTTAGCGGAGACAGGCTTTTTCAGGGGAAGTTGACGATTTCAGTACACAATCACACACGAGTAGCTAGTGAAAAGGGAAAACATGAATGCAATAAAGTGTCGTAATATTGTGTGAAAAAGGGTGAATGATAACTGAAATAGTCATGACAGGAATCCAGTCAAATGGCATGTTGTGTGGGAGCTTTCCTCCATACTCAGGCTGAGAGAACAACAGAAAGTGAAGATTAATTGTGAAGTCTTTTGGATAATCAATCAAAACATTTGAATTGGAATCATCAGTGGTTCAATTTGTATGTGAGAGGCTTCAGAACTATCAGTCCATGAGAAACATGAAGACTTCTGTACAATAAAATCTTTGAAAATCTTTCCTCACCTTTTTTGAATAGATCTGTCTCTAATATATGCGCCACTTTTAGCTAACAGCTTGTGATGTGCTGCTCCATTTACAGCTCCTACACATGAAACAAATGCAATGACTGAAACAGGAGTGGAAGGTCACAATGTGCTCAGCAGTCGCAAACACCATCAGTCTTTCATTTGCCTATGACAATTACTTCTCTTCTTGGGAAACAAACACACTTTGAACAGGAGATCTGACTATCACTGTCAGATGCAGATAAAATTCACTAAGCACCAGATGTATGACAGGCATCACGGATCTATGTATTAATCAAGATTTAGAAATGAAATTTGCTTCAGATATCTCATTTCCAGTGAATAATACAGACCATTAATGGAACGCAACTGTGGCCCAGTGTCAGCCCTAATATGGAACTGTTCCTGCTCCACATCCTGCTGTGTGGCACCTTTCATAAACAAGTAAATACTGTGTGTGTGTGCATGTGTGTGTGCGCGCGCATGTATATACATATATATTTAAGCTATTTAAGCTGCATGAGCCAAAGCACACAGTCATCACAACAGAATTTTCATGTAATAATATAGTTAAATCAAATACCATATTGTATTAAAAACTACTGAATACTCATAGTCTTGAGTACAAGCATGTAATGATGTGTTAAAAATGTTATTCTTCTTCTTCTCCTTTCGGCTTTGTCCCTCTTCAGGGGTTGCCACAGCGAATCATTGATTTCCATCTTTCCCTGTTCTCTGTATCCTCTACTTGGACTCCAACTATCTCCATGTCCTCCCTCACTGCATCTGTAAACCTCCTCTTTGGCCTTCCTAAACAAGGTTTAATAAATGCTCAATGGTTATTGATCTACACTGAACCATTTCTTACGGGAAATATTTCAGATATATGACAAACCTGGGTTTGAACAAGAAAGATGGCTTGTCAAAGGCTCAGGAGCAGATGAGTTCCGTCTCAGTCTATTTACAACTCACTGCTAGCGTCCCTAAAGTCATTTAGTGGTTTAATGTTCCAATTACATTCAGTTCATCACAGGTTACACAAAAGCATTTACCTATTTAAGACGGCATACTGCCAATTACATCGGAGCAGAAGTGGATCCAATCGTAAAAACTGTTCTTTCCGGTGACATTCGGGCGAAATTACTGGGACAATAAACACTGCCATGTTGGTCATGAAGTCAATGTGGGGTTTCAGGAGGAATTGTGTGATAGGGAGAATGTTCACAGGTATGTCAGACGGACCCACCTCCAATGACTGGTGTTATAACAGTTTACCTGATTTAACACAAACCCGGTTAGGCCAACTTCACATCAGCCACAATAATACTAGTCCTTTGGAGAGCAGAGACTTCCTGGCGATATACTGTACAGTTATTTTGATGAAATGGATCATATAAGCACGATTAAAAACGATAACTACTAAAATTATTAAACCTTACCGAGTAAATAAATGAAATTTAAAAAATGAGAGGAACTATCGTCTCATGGAGAGAATTCTGATATCGTTCGCGCCCGGACGTTGGATGTGTGAGGGGAGGGACCGTGAACATGTCCGTTGGCCAGAACACCGCTCAGACGAGGGGCAGGTACGCTAGCATGCACCAACCCCCCGGGTTTCTACGTGCGCCACAGACACCGCAGTCCACCCACACAGCCCTCTGTGTTCGTCCAGTGTGGGCACCAAGTTCAGTCAAGGGCTGTCAACTTCAACTGGCGCCCACACTGTCAGGCTAGCAGCAGCACAGAGACGCGACGTGGATCGTTTTCTACCATATTTCACCTCCGTTACACGCAGGAAGGACAAATAGGGAGCAGTGTTGCGTCACACGAAACACAGAGGGACGTTCCTCCAACTCACCACCAACAGCAACATGAGCATTTTCGCCTCTCGCACTCGGCTCCCGTGGCAGTTCCAGGCGGCCATAATGCCGTTCCGTTGCCACGTCTAGACACGCAGGCGCAGTAGGAGCTCACTGGACAGACACGTTATGACGCAAGTCTTTCTGGGAATTGTAGTTGGCTGGGATTTCGGTTGTCTGTCTTGAGCAGTGCATGTTTGTTTTTTATTTCAGCATAATGCATCCATATTATGGGACATGTTTGGTCCTAGGCAATGAGCCTAAGCGAGCCAGTCAATTAACTTGTGACTGAGGTAGCTCTTTATCAGTTTTGTTCAGAAAAAGTTTGATTGCTGCACTAAGACTTCTTCTGAAAAAGTATAGACTACAAAACATGGTTTCATCTCTAAGGCTAAGTGCAGAAGTAAACAAAATGGTTGAATAGAATATAATATATCAATATAATATATATCATATAATAATTTTCCAGATGTTCAGTCACTAACAATGACCACTTCCACTGGTTCGTCATGCAGATGGCTAGCTTCATAAAAATGTGTTTTAAAGGGGTGGAATTATCTGATAGTTGAAGTGACATTCATGTTCATTTTGTTTTACAAGGAGTGCAGATGACAACATTAAATGAGGATATGTGAGAACAATAGCAAACTGACAGGCTCAAATCTTAGAAGCAACAGAATTTATTTCTTGTAGTCAGAGACTGCCGACCTCCACTAATGTGATTTTTTTGTTCAGCAGATCTGCACCAAATTGGCATAGGTTCCTCCTTCATCCATACTACACTACATAGACCCTCCAACATATTCTGTGCACACAGGTCCAGGGATTCTTCTTTATATCGGACTTTAAGCACCGGAATTTTGGAAATATTCTGTGAATTACAGTTCATCACAGGTTACACAGTGAATGGTCAATGAAACGGTGCTAGCTATATAGCTCATAATTGGCATCTAACTTAACAGCAGCTACATATAAACATTTTCATGTGACGTTTACAAGTTAAACATTAATACCGCACTGATCAATGATATTTATATCATAGAATCATCAAAACCTTTGTTTACACACTCAACATGTGGCTTACGAGTCTTGTGTTCTGGACTGAAATATGTGGCTTAAATTGTCCAGGGTTCAGGGTTTCAGTACAGCTGCAGTCAGCATTGTGTTCCATATATGAGTTTGAGTGCATTAGAACAGTACACAAGCAGACTGGTTATTTCTGTTTCCGTTGTCAAGAAATATTGCTCGCATCACATTGTAGCTAGAGCTTTAAAAGCTCTTTGACCAAATATAGCAAGAAATAAGTTTACACATATAAATCAAACAAAGTCATGATATGTTGAAGGGATCTAAAAACATGTAACATTTAACACATTTAATATTTGGCAAAGTGTGTGTGGGTGGGGTGGGGTGGGGTGAGCACACAGGAGGCTGGCCCCTCCGGTGTGGACTCCATGGCCACGGCCCTGACAGAATGACTCTAGTTGGTTGGGTTTCAGTCTGCGCTGGACAAAACAGCAGAGAAAACATTTATATGCCCAATGGAATTGCGTTGCCAAGTTATCCCCACCACCCCCCGGTTGCCCCCGTCAACAACATCACAACATTTCCCAGAAGTCTCTCTCTCTCTCTCTCTCTCTCAGGTGCAGCAGTGATTCACTTGGGACTGATGCTGTTGCGACACCCTTCCAGCTCTCCGGGGGTTCCATCCTTCCAGTCCTTTGCGCCTGCACTCACCCCTCCCCTCCTCCACCACCTCCTCCTTCCTCCCCCTCCCCCCTGGCCCGGTGGTATCGCCCGCTCGCGGACAGCCAGCGCTCAGTAGCCGACTGCAGGTCGCTCAGAGAGGGACACGCACGGAGCCCTGGAGCCCTGGAGCCCTGGAAGCGCCTGTAGTCTTCATCTGCCGCTCGCAGTCCTCTCATTCCTCCTCATCCTGCCTTTCACAGCAACTTGAGGAGTATCTTGGAAGGTAAAATCTGATTTTCTTTGTTTTGCTGGATTGACTGACGACAGAGCACTTTTTGAGATGCTGTGTTGAAATCATTCTTTGTGTTTTTTCATCAGGTAAAGCTGAAACACTTGTGGGTTTTTATATTATTGTGCCTGTTCCTGGCAATTATCGCATCAGCTTGGCTCAACCTTCTTCTGCTCTTGTGTCACTTTTGGCTGTTCTAGCTGAACACTGATGTGTGTTCATCCCAGCAGCCGACAGTTTGACTTTCCTCTCACGTTTCATCCCGGGATCACAGGAGCATTGGTGGGCTGCAGAAGCCTCAGCCTGCCTCATCTCAAACTTACTTTGTTCTGCACTCAGCCGGGATCCAGTTAACTTTACGCGCAACCCATTCCGCCCCTAGATCTTCGATCCGATTATGTCTTTGTTGTGCACGCGTGTATTCTCCATTTGTGTAGAGGTGATGAGGTAATTTGGGGTATAAATGTGGTGACCCCCCCCCCTCTTCTCTCCGATGACCTCATTGCTGATCAATCCAGACTAACTAGCTGTTTTTACGCACGGAACGTGTCGGCTTTGGGCGCAGCATCCAGTTAGGATGCGTGTTTGTTTCCTTTCCTGACACTAATTCTGCATGAGAACACACAGAAATCAGCTCTGACAGCTGGTCACTGCGATGGGTGTTTGTACGTCTCACCCGATTTAAATGTAACAAATTAGGCAGCAGAAAGTTGAGTCCAAGTGTGAGAAGACGGAACAAAGGAGAGCAGTGTTGGAAAACAGGACAATCCCTAAGTGATGCTTGCGTTGGTTGCATGCATTGTTGGTTTGTTGCAAACAACAGAGGGCAGTGTTGAGCAGCAACCTGCGTTGACACCTTGTCAGGTGAAGTTTGCTGCATTTTCAGCGTCTCTCCGTATGCCCCCCCCCCCCCACACACACATACATTTCAGTGGTTTTGACATGCCTTCATGTTTGTCCTATAGATCAGTAAAGCACTTGATATTTGATGTCTGATGAAAACATGTCAAAATGTTTTCTTCAGGCGATTAAGCAAGTGATTTTGATATATTCATTGGTATATTCAGCAAACTGTTTTTGTATTTTATTGGTTAAAAATGAACCACCAGAGGCCACACACACACACACACACACACACACACACACACACAACACACACACTTTTTTTCGGCAGCAGTTTAGTGAGCCTCATTGACTCCAGCAACTAACAACACTTTTGTCTTCATAAACACTCCAATATGTGTCTGCCGCAGCTGAACATGACACCCGTTTGTTCCTCCTCTAAGTAACATACAGCAGGAGGAAGAGAAAACATGATGTCATTCATTTCAAATCAGACCCTGTCTTTACTACTGGCTTTTGAGAACAACAGGACATGAGTTGAGATGTAGCTGTGCTTAAATATTTCCTATTTATGTCGGGGTCTAATTGCAAGTGTGTGAATTACTCTGTATTGCCATGTATATGTAGGTACCAGACACCAGGGATCCACTGAAACCCCATCAGACTGAGCACTCTGAATGTGGAAAAAAGAAAAGAAATGAAAAACGTTAAAAGACATCATAGTTAGTTTGTGCATAATAATAAACACCGAGGGTTCTTTGTTTGTTTTTAAATCAAAGCCATTGGAATTTAAAACTGGGAACTGAGTCCATTCACCATCACGCGTGAAAGTTCCGTATTTCCCCCAACTTGTGATTAATATTTATTCCCAGCGGTTTCGTCATGCCATTTTACTTGTCTTATGGATGATTAATGCTTTTGTTGGTTGAAGAGCTGTTTTAGTTTCCAGGGTCAGTCCATTCACATGTAAAGCAGCTTTTCTTCTTTGATGAATTTATGAGGGCTCTTGACAGGCCAGGCAGGGGCAACTTTACTCAACCAAAAGATATCCAAAACATCTCCGCCATCAATAGCCTCCTATTCTGCAGACCGTCTCTGTGGTGTCTGAGAGTGTGTTTCTTTTCATACTATATAAAGGTCTGTAGCTACCTGGTATCTGATGTCCACATTTATAATTCATTTTCATTATCAAACATGATAGGTGTGAAATAGATGAGCTGGCAGCCTCTTCATCAAATTTTTAATGATGCATATTTAAAGTGTATCGCGTAGCTGGGGCAGCGTTTGAGAGGGAACAAGCGGATATGAAAGTTTAATGTCCAGAGAACTTGATCAGACTTCCCCCTCTCTCTACAATATTACCTTGCAATGCAGAAAAACGATCTTGTATTATCACACCATAAGTGTGTGTGTTTACAGCCATGACAGATGTATGATGGTGCTGCTGCGCAGGTTTTTGCAACACAATCAGAACTTTGAAAGGAATTATAATCAAGTTAAGTGAGTGCAAAGTGGTTATTTATGCATGTGCACACAGGACACCTGTCAGCAGTCAGGTGACCACAGGTTTTGATACACACTGTAACCTCTGTCGGATGACGGCCACGCTCTTAAAATGGGTGTTTTTTAAGCAGCCAGTGGGTGTCCGCCTGTGTATCTGAGTAGCGGCAGAGAAAGTTTAAAGTAACTCTCTTGAGCAGGATTCAAATGGTAATTAGGTCAGGCCAAATTGAGGAAAAACAAATCTGTCCGTATGCAGTGAGAGCAGAAACTGTGTTTGCTGCTGAAATGTTTTAGGGAGACTGGGGAGAGATGCTTCCTTACGGTGGCTCGATCCATTCAACTGACCGGATCACATCGGGATGAGCTGCAAATGGAACAGCAGATGTGAAGTCACAGACAGAGGAGCTGGGCAACTTGTGCTGGCCGCCCTCTCCTCAATGTGGTCTTTATAATCAGTGGGATGTGTGATTGGGGTGATTGTTCCACTCCCGGAGTACTGATTACTGACTGAGTACGCATGTGAATCCACCCAGTATATATCAACATTGAAGAAGTTTCAATCAGACAATTTAGCCATTTCCACAATAAAAAAATTCCAATCAAAATGATTCATCAAGTGCCAAAGTGGTGGCTGATTAGTTTAGCGGTCAATTATTCATTGTTTTACTTGTTGAAGCCCGAGTGAATAGTGAATTGTTAAGCTTATGCCCTCAATTAGGTGACAGAAGCAAGAACCGGAGTGTCAGTAATTTACTCAGCATAGTGTGATTGAAGTGAATTTTAAAAAATAAAAAAGTCTTTTTAGCAGGCCATCAAATATGTTTAGCCCATACATCAGATATTTGTTTTGTCTGTTAGGACTGAACTTGCTCTTGGGTTATATTTCTGGCAAAGCAACAGTCCATTACAACATTGAAATGTTTGAAGCACATTGTACAACTTTGACCACATTGCATGATATTTTCTTTAATTGTGCAGCTGATGAACACATGTTTCACCGGTCAGGTCTGCGTGGTGCAGTCTAAGCTGGTGGGTGGAAATGAATAATTCCATGAGGTCTGTCTGGGTCCTTGCAGCCTCCCAGGATATCATTGTTTCTGCTGTTAGAGTGCACTTAGTGTAGCTTTCACTCCCCTGTGTGTGTGTGTGTGTGTGTGTGTGTGTGTGTGTGTGTGTGTGTGTGTGTGGTGTGTGTGTGTCTTTCCGTGGGTAACCTGGCCTATCTACCAAGACACACAAACCTCGCTGGCTGGGAAATCAGATGCAGCTCTGCGCTATGTCTGCAGACCTGTCTAATTAACGCCTGATGCAACTCAACAGGCTCAGTTTGTTGTTGTTATCTGTGCTCGCCCGGCTTCGCTCCATGTTGTCATTACTGTACTTTGCAAAAAAACAAAAACAAAAAAACAAGCAAAAGCACAGAATAGCAGATGGTCTGTGATCTTTAGCTTTAACTGTAAATTAAAGCAACAAACTCTTTAGCTCAAAATAACACCTGTTAATTATTTCACCTGCATTCTATTACAGCTGCTGTGGGTTCACACAGAGGTCTGATGGTTATCACATTTTCCCCTTTAAAAGATGTAAGCTATTACAGTTTATTACTGCTTGTGTCAGACAGTGTCAATAGAGATTAGTTTTTATGTTGGGCTAAATATGTCAACCTGTCATAAATTTTATAGATGAGTGATTAATTCACAAAGAAATAATAAATCTATTGTTGCATCCCAAGCTTAAAAATGTGGAATGTCTCTCCTCCTCTGAAGGGGTTTTGCTGATAGAATCCAGTGTTGTCCTTGTTGCTCCTTCTGTTATTAAATGAGAAGTGTGTGTGTGTGTGTGTGCTCAAGCATGCGCTCATATGTGCATGTGCGCATGCGTGCATGTCTGAGCAATTTGATTTTTCTCTTTTGTATGCATGCGAAGCGGACGTGAAGGCATGTGCCTTTTCTCTACGGTCCCTCCTGCGCTCAGCCTCGGCAAGGTCTGAGAATAAAAGGGTTGCGAGAGGAGGAGAAAGTGCCCCCACAGTTGATTTGGCCATTGTGGGGGGAGGAACACTATTTCCATGATGCTCTGGATGCATGGCTGAAGCCCCCAGAAGGTTTAGGAAGGGGGCTTATTCAAGGCTTGATGTGACTCGGAGGGCTGTGTTAGAAGATGGGTGTTGAACCCTTTGTGGGGTCGGTGGGAACATTGTCGCTGCTCTGCTGCTTTTATACCACACTGAACCTCTGGCTCTGTAGGCAGGATGGTCTGCTGCAGACGTTTCTCATGTGTGGGGTCTCATACATTTCTGAGGATGTCTAAAATAATACCTGGAATCATCGTGGAACTGGCTCATCTTTGTCGTATAGTTCCAGAGCTCTTCACCTGATAATAGCCACTACATTAGCCACTGCACTTCATGGAGAAAATGAAATGCTGTGTTCGAACCTGTAGCGTCAGAATGGAGCAGATTTGCCGTCACTGTGCACAACTTGTGTCAGAAAGCGAGTGTTGGAACATAAATCAACTGGTGAATTCAGAGTGTGACCTCTGAGCTCGAGGGTGCCTACATTTTTTTTGGGGATTTTTTTTGGGGTTGTGAACTAGAAACTCTATATAAAACAGTATTGCACACACCTTGTTTGCCTTCATGAAGCCTTTTGGCACAATACAGTTCAATACTCTGATGGTCACTTACCTTCCTCTGATGACTTGGACTGCATGGAGTCCTAGTTTTTACAAACCATTTGGAGGTGGACTTCCCTGTGATAGACTGACACACTTACAACAGACATGGGTGATAAGTCCCTCCTCCCACCTTGGCCCAGCTCTCCCACTACTACTTATACCCCATCTTAAGCTGATATAAATTAGAAGGGAAACAAATTAGCTTTCTAGAGTTTTGCGGCAGATCGCACTTTTGACCCTCGGGCAGTCTCATCAACCAAGTGTCAAATATGATAGTGAGGATAGAAGACTAAAATCTTAAACGTTTTTTTATGTCACTTGATCGACCCTGAATAGCAGTTGGTGGCGTTCGATGTATTGGGCATTCCTGCTAAGGAACCTAGTGTCTCTCTCTTGCTTTTTTATTTCCAAGCTGACAGATTACATAAAAATACATCAAATATACTTTCCAAGCAGTCGCATGTTGTGAGTTTCAGTGAAGTTGTCAGTTTGCAATAAATGCTCCAAACAAATTTCGATCAGAACACATCTTAATCTGTGTATTCACACAACAATGGGGAACCTGGGGTTTTCACGTTGTGTTTTTGTATTCTTTGGTACTGTGAGAGGCGGTCAGGATTCATATTGTCGTCTTAACAACTCCAGCTGCTTCACTGAGCTGTTTACCTAAAGTTTTATGAGCATCGGTGTGTTTCCAGTATCAGTCCTTAGATTGACTGCCTCTGATAGGTCGTATAACTGGCTCATTAGAGGAGCGTAGCGAACGCAGCTCTGCTCGACAGCAGTCGGCTGGTTTGCATGCATATCTAAGTGTTTGTGTCCATGTGTGCAGATTTGTGTCTGTTTATCTGGGTTTATTTGCAGTAATGGCCAGGAAATCAGCAGTTAGCGACAGGAGGCAGCTGCTCTCTGCTTTCACTGTTTGCACGCTGCCCTCCATCCCGGTAAAATGTGTAATTAAACAGCCACATGTCAGTGTATATACATGAATAAGCCTAATTGACTAAGCAGCAGTAAATACCTGGTAGAACAGTTGTGCGTCTGTCAGAATGGGCGAAAAGAAAAAAAAAACGAGAGAGGAAACTCTCTCTCCTGCTCTTTTCATCTTTTCTTTTTTAATATTCACCTGGGACGCATGTGACCATCTGTCCCTGTTAAGTGTGACCTCCTCTGTGTACCTGCTCCCGACCCTATACCATGTCCCCTACGACGTGAGGAGATGTGTGGAGAGCAGGTGTGAGTGAAGTGAAAGCCCTTCACTTCAAGCGTTGCCTTGTGGCGATGAGAAAGCTGGACTGTCTGGAAGAAAGAAGAGGATGATCAAAGTCTTTGAACTCGATCTGGGAATACTTCTGAGCTTGAGCAGGAGAGACAGACCAACGGACAGGTAAAGGCACAAGTGGGGGAACTAAAAAGAAGGAAAAATACTTGCAAATACTCTCAATGAAAGGACGCCTCACAGCAAGAAGGTCCCTGTTTTGATTCGTGGCTGGGGTACCTGAGTACTCCAGCTTCCTCCCATTGAACGTAGGTGTGAATGTGAGTGGTTGTCTGTCTTTTACATGTCCCCAGTTTTCTTCATGGTTATAGTGTAGCTGTAGCATGAAAAAATACGGAAAAAATCTGCACACCAAATGAAGCTCCCATAGAAATGTAATCGATCAATTAAATTCCTTCTTTATTTTTCATGTGTCCATGTTTTGATCTGGCACCCTTGAGATGTATTATGGAATGTGCTTGTTTTCTGATCTCCGTAGTCATTGATCTCTGGTTTGGAAAAGCCTGACTAGTATATCTTTAATTAGCCCCCAGATCACATCTAAAGTGTAACTTTATCACCTTCCCAAACTAATTCTCCTTCTCCTTCTCCTCTCATCTAGCTGCTGACACAAGACAACAGCTTCTTTTACCTTCCTTCAGCAGACTGCGGCATCACAAATTCTTTGAGCTGTGGGGTCACACAGATGTGGCACCTAGAAAATTGCACTAGAGCACACACACAAATGCTGCTGATGCTGTTTTTTGGTTGGAAGTTCCATTATTTATATATTTTCCCCTCCTATTCTTTAGACAAATTCATCTTTCCAGCATGTTGAAATGTTCTCTGCTGTATGTTGCACAGGCCCTGACCCTCAGATACACTGTGCAGGCGTCTTTTTGTTAATATGCACTGTAACACATCCGCTATCATATTGAAATCTTTTGTTGCCTCAGCTCTGAATATGTTCTTTAGCCATGCGGCAGAACATGTGATTACGCTGACTCGATATCATCTCCCATGTGTCATTCAAGCTCTTCTCTTATTTCTTCTCAGGATTTTTTACAGGATGCAACACCAGACGCTACACACTCTTAGTGTGGTGGCTATCGGCCTGTTGCACTGTTGTCAGAAATGGGCCATAAACCATCTGAGCATATTTGCAGAGAATCCATCCACTCCATTTATTTACTTGCTAAGGTTTTTTGTGGGTCAGCACAGAGCACTGAGCGGTACTGCTGTTTAACCTGCCAGACGTCAAGAAGAAATTATTCTGCTCAGCTCCTTTAACCCTTTTTGTTCTCCTCTCGCCAGAAATCTCTTGGTTTTAATCCAACAGGACGCCAGATTTCTCTCCTCCAGAGAGGCCAATTTGTGATTCATGTTGCCGTGTGTTAGCTACTGCTGTTGTGGCCTTAATCAAGAGCTCATTAGTTCACCAGTGCCGAACATGTGGAACATGTACAATCGCATGTCTTCTCCTTTAATGATTGTAACAATGTGCTGATGGCATGTAGACTACTCAGCTTCCATCCTGATGTGATGCTTGACTGGAGGATAAGCTGCTAAGCTGCATCACACACAGGCCCTTCTGTCTGTTTCATCAGACAAACTGGGCTGAGAACAAATCGCGAAACATAAAGGTTGATGCGTATCGGTTTTGCTTCAAGTGATCGATTGTAAACTATTTTTGTAGCCTCGTTAGTTCTACAACACTGGTGAATTTAGGTGTTGGTTACCTATGGCGATAAAAAGAGGCTTGGTACAGGCAGGAGGGGTTCCAAACTAAGACCAGCAGAGAAAGAAAAGGAGTGTGACAGTGATTAATGCCCCAGCAAAAAACGAGACAGTTGACTTCCAGGGCCTCTCTGTCAGCATCAAGGTATTGCGACACATGCCGGCCCTGACCGACACTTGTTTCACTCACCCCAAGGAGAGAAGTTTAATTCACAATTCATGTGAATTATTTAGTACCAAAATCTATTACTTTTCAATGCTGGGGATGAAAGCTAGAATAAATTGGAATATTGGATGAAGCTGAGAACAAAATTAGATTCACCTGCGCATCTTACAATCCATTCTCGCCCTTCCACTTGATTAATGGTGAAATATTTGTCTCTGCATCTCCCGTCTCCCGTCTTGCCTCTGCTTGTAAAACATCAAACAGGTGGAGGTGGCCTTTGGTGGCACACGTGTGGCGCCCTCGGTTACCAGGCATCCTGTTAACAAGGAAGTGAAGTGATGGAAGACTGGAGGCAAATGTCTGCATGATAGAGATAAGCAGCCAACCGTGCGTCCTTATTCCACTCACCCCCCCACTCCCAACCAGGAAGAAACACTAGATTTCTGACCAGCAGGATTTCTGGGGACTGAAAGCATCACCTGTTGCATTAAATGCTATTTGTGTACTTATTTGTGCTCCAGATAACACACCAGCACAGACACTTCTGAAATCCATTTTTAAAACTCTCTAATTTCCTTTTTAGAATAGGGAAATGGTATTGACTCTTTTTTTCCTTTTTTGTGCATTTGACTTTGGCCATGATGGGTCATCATTTGATGTCAGTATCAGTAGATATTTGCAGTTCATGCACACAGACAGACTTTTATTGGTGGAAGTAATGAAGGATGGTTGTACAGATGAACCAAACGACCAACCAACCAACCAACCAACAGGAATGATGGTTGTACAGATGGGTTTTACATAGATTTTAAATGAAAGCTGCTGCATCTCAAACAGATGGATCCTTAGTGTTGGTATAAGAAACAAGGAGGTGTGAAGTGTGCTTCTCTGTGCCCGTTTATCAATCTGGTCAAGTTGGGAGCTTCATCTGTGGCATAATGTTACTACTTGTTGAGGTAAAGTTTGCTAAAATATTTTGGCAGCACAGGGGACTCAGTTGCTTTGAGTTCAAGCTCTTGTTTCTGTGCATGTCTAATGTTTTTGTACTTGTAGTTTCCCCGCTCAGTGTTATTTCCGTGTTGAGACTCTAGATTTTTAGAAATCCTCAAATGTTAGAAGTTACACTGAGCTATGGAGCAAATGAACTTGTGTACGACATCAAGTTGGATGTACATGGTACATTTTGCAGTGAGAATGTCTATTAAAACATCCCCCTTTTCTGATTGGTTGGACAATAGACACAGCTCATAATATCGGTCCCACTGTATCAACTTCAATTTGTTGCTGCCTATATTTGGTCACAAAGACAGCGACAAGGGTATGAATCTCTCAATCTCTCACTCGTGTGAGATAAGGACCATTTTTTCATTCTTCATTCCTTTTTACAGCCACAACCAAAGAAACCATGTTCATCTCTCATCTGCAGAGGGCTGAATCATGGTCCCCAGGTGCTGGAGTCATCGGACTGTATAATGTCATTATCTGGATATAATACATGTTGCTGTCGGCTGTCACAAACTGTGCAAAATGAACTCTGAAATATCACAAAAAAACAATATGAACAAAAAAAATGAAATGCATAAGCAAGTAAAATTTTTTGTAATTTTACTTTCATAAAATGCTTCATTCACATTCGACAAATTCATGCTTCCGGCTGCTGCCCCCCCGCGACCCGGCCCCGGATAAGCGGAAGATGATAGATGGATGGATGGATACTTTCATAAAAGTTTACAAGATGTATTTGTTTTTTTAAAAAAAACAGAAAAACGCCCCAATGGAAACCTCAAATCATCACCGCTGTGAGGCTGAATGTTAGCGCCTACGTCTTCTGAGGATGTTGCTGGGGGTTTCTTTCGCACCTTCACTGCACTTTCCATCCCCCCTTCCCACCTCTCCCCCATAATGCTCTTTCTGAAAGGAGCCTCAGTTAAGCTGCTGTACTACATAGTGTGTGTGTGTGTGGCAGTGTGTGTGTAGGGGGGGTCCCCCTTCTTCCTCCCCTTTCAGTGACCTCTACACCTGGCCGTGCCTCCACCCACCCGTCTTCAAAAGCTCTTTGCACTCACCGCGCCCCTCCCGTCGGATATGAATCGGCATGTCAAAGCTAAAACCTAGCAAGGACACGATGAATGACCTTCAGACATTCCTGTGTATTTGTGCAGGATGTAACGTGACCGTGTTCAGTTGTCCACACCCTGTCAGGTCCTCCTCACCTGACCTCTGAAGAGCAACTTTGGCTGTTTAAGTGTTGAAAGGAAGGCGCTTTCTAGCGTGGTGTAAATCAGACGCTGGATGTTTGATGGCGCTGTACAATGTCGGCCTCCGCTCACAGCAGATTGCTCCTGCTGGTCTCGGCCAGCCAGGCCCCATTTATCACTAACCATGAAAGCAGCTTTAGGTCAGTCCCCTCTTTAAATGGTGGACGAGGTCCAAAACATTGAGTGTTGCCAAAATGACAAATTTATGAATGTTTATCTGCATATAGCACAGCAAACCTTACTGTGCTTACTTCACATTACACATACTTTATTGATTGTTCAGTGTCTGACAGCTCATAAAAACAAAAAAATACAAGAGGAGATAGAGGAAAAGTATCAAAATCTGGATATATTTATTGAATTCTACCACCACAAAGCTTCAGGCCACCTTCACCCTGTTGAGGTTAGATCTCCAAATAAATCTCCTATCGAAAGAATGGCGGTAGGATGGTATTTATGTCCACATCGCGGGTGACAGCACAATCCATTACAGAAGAATGAGATGGGGCAGGGTTGTGTTTCTCCAATTTTCTTCTTTTTGTCTCCTGTTGAGTTATGATACCTTAAGGGAGAAGTGAGACTGCAAGCCAAAGAGAGCCAGTGGCTTTTAAAAGGCTCAACAACTTTTCAAGTTGCAGTTCAAGTCAAAGAAGACTCAGGACGCTGAAAGAGTGACTGGAGGGTGGTGGTTCACAAATTAGTTCGATTTAAGAAACCCAGTTTTTGTAAGTCACTGTGTCAAAGTTGCCTCTCTGGGTGTCTCATATTCATGAAAAATTGATTCAGAACATCAGTTGAGGGACAGCCAGGATCACTTGTTATGTGGAACACAGTGTTGTTATTGAAGTGGTTGTGATGCTTAAGCCTCAGATTGTGCCGTATACACAGAAGAACACAGCAGCAACACAGGACAACTCACTCACACTGACACAATGAAGTGGAGGAGGTGCAAATTACAAAACGGAGCCGGAACAGAACAAACTGAGGAGAAGCTGAAACGCCTTGAAACTGACCAAAAGACTGAAAAGTTTGGATACTTTCAATAATAGCCAGTACACATGGGATACACGCTAACGCCAGCGTCCACATAAACCTAAATGAATGTTGGGCGATGATGCGTGTTGTTAGAAGCACAGAATACATATCTTATTATAAAAATTTATTATTATGCTTTAATAAAGAAAAAGTTATTTAATCCAATTATGTGATAAATGTATGAAGTAAGTGTCACAATATGCGATTGTTAATAGTCAGTAGTTGCAACTCTTGATGAAATAATGGTATATTTCATCCCTCAGTATCTGTGTAGCTCTCTGCAGCAGGTGGGTCATGTTTAAGGACACTGTCTGGAGTCCTGTGTTTCTTCATCCACCTGAGAAGCTGAAAAGGGAACAGTCCTGTGGTCACCTCCCTCTGCTTTGGTTCTGTGCTCTTCAGGCTGTAGCGTCTTCCAGCCACCCTCTGTGCCCGCTGCTGCTTTGACGGTGTGTCCCGCTGGCCGGAAGCCCAGACATCAGACAAGCAGTAGTGATGGGGATGCTGCACGCCTTTGACTCCACTGACGATGTGCTCCTTTTATGTTAAGACAGCACATATCACAAAGGCGCGCTTGTGCTCTGTGGGCGAGAGACGTAAAACAAGACATAAAAACACAGGGACGGGCAGTCGTGGACAGCTCATTTGTGTTCATGTGTTCAGCTTCCGCTCTCCTCCCCTCTGTGCTCTCTCTCAGTGTATCTCTGTCATAGAGTGATTTGCCACGAAGTCTGAGGACGGACAGTGGTAGAACAAGCAGTTTATATCATTATATAAGAGGTGAATGTTACTCATGAATGAATGAACTCATGCTGCATCTTCAATTATGTGTGTTTTCATCATGTTTGTGCCTCAGACGGTTTCATCATATCAATGATTTTTTTTGTTGTCATCAGCAGCTAATGCATTTGAAATCCAGTAACTCAGCTGCATCTGAAGCAGACAGGAGCTATTTGTCTCGTCTAGTTTTCATGAGCTTGCTCCGCAGGTGTTGCTGACTCAATATAGCAGCTATCATGTTGGGGAATTACATTTACACAGCCGC
Source organism: Lampetra planeri (assembly GCF_965212315.1). NCBI lineage: Eukaryota > Metazoa > Chordata > Hyperoartia > Petromyzontiformes > Petromyzontidae > Lampetra > Lampetra planeri. The sequence goes on from NW_027615716.1 coordinate 25,480, forward strand.
CCGCTCCTTCTAATGAAACTCATACAGAGGGTTGTATGGGGTTGACTGTGTATGAGATCTGGGTATGAGATCGTCAGGAATCCCTAAAAGTCAGAGCCTATTATATGAAAGAAAGAAATCTTCAACACCAGTGCTCTGTTGACTATTATCTCATATATTTAATCCAATGTTTGGTATAAAATATAGATTTTGCCAAACCTGTAAATTATGTCAAATGACAAACCCTCAAATCAATGAAAACTCTTGAAGAAGAGTCCATCTGCAATTTAAAACAACAAACACTTCCAAATCCCAAATACTTGGTCACTGCTAAAATTACTTCAGCAGATGACTTACTACTAGATTGATTGTTGTCGTGCTAGATTTTTATATTTTTCAAATACAAACCCACTTTGAGTATCGGCAACATGGGTTAAGATAATGGTTAAGACATATTGTTCTGTCAGGAATACAGCAGTTTTAGATCCATATGACAGCGCCTTTGTCTTTTCAAGACTCTTCAGCAGCTGTCTGATACAGCCAAATGACCTTGTGTCTGTGAAATCACCTGGTCTCATTCCAGTGTATAGCAATGGTCGCGTTTGCTGATAGCAGCCATTTGGATGGTCAAGTTGTGTGTGCCTCTAAATACATCCTGTGTTCCTCTGTCATTGAGTGGGCACTGGCCTCCAGGGGAACACCCAGACGAGTGGCTTCCACAGGGATTGTGATGATAACTGATTCAAGCTGCCTCAGGCCATCGTCCACACCGTGTTCCTGTGGTGGTGTGTTGATGCAGATGGAGGATCTTAGCGCAAGTTGCTAAACAAAAAGAATGAAAGATAAAAGAGTGCTACAGTATTTAGAACGATCACCTCACAGAAAGATGGTTGGAAAGTTTGAAGAACCTGCTGGCCAGCTTTAGTCCTTTCAGTATGGAGTTTCTGCCTGCGTGGATTTTTCTCAAGGTACTCTGACTTCCTCCCGCAGACCATGAACAGACGACACAACTGTAGACTCTGAGGGCCAGGTCCGCTAGGACTAGTATACTAGTAGTATAGTAGTATTTTAAGTATACTAGACACTAGTATACTTAAAAAAAAAACATTTTCCATTCACACGGAATCGTCTCCAGAATGTCCACACAAATCTAGTGAATATGATGTAGTACAAATGTCAGACCTGTGGATGGTGCTGTAACGCTGGCATAAAAAATACACCAAAAACAGAAGATATGAAGGATGCGTACAAAACACGTTAGCTTCTGCAGTGCCAACGGAACATAGTGAGCCGCCATTGTTGTTAGCTAGCGCATGTGGGCTAAGAGTGAGATGAGGCTGTGGCGTCGTCAGCTCAGGAAAGATGCATGTTTTTTGGACAGATGCAGGAGAAATGGTGTCGTCCTCATATTAAGGCCATCTCCACACGGAAACACTGTTGTGTAAATGCATGTTTTGTGTCGTTTAGGCCGATCGTCCAAATGGATCCTGTAAACACACTGTTTTGACACCTGGTCTCAGGGTGAAAAATCTGCATGCGCTGCCCACTGCTTCACGTCTGAACTGCGTATCCGCATAATTTATGCATCAATGTTGTCATCTCTTCACCCCTTGACTTCCAGACCTCAACCTTTTGCTCCCGATGTCCCACAACAACATCAACAACGTCACATATTGGTTAGTTCGCTCAGCTAACACGAAATTGGATATGAAATCAAGGAAGACGGAGGAAAAAAGAATTGAAAATATTGTTCTGATATGTGTGGACATTGCGATATTAAGTGTGGGTACTGGTTGAACAATGATCATATTCAGGCTCCAAAACAGCAGTTTTATGTGGAGGATTCACCTGAACTCGTCTCCGTGTGGACATGAGGTAAATTGTGTTCCGCAGTGAATGTGAATGTGAGTGTGAATGGTTGTGTGTGTCATAGTCAGGTCTGTGATAGACTGGTGACCAGCCCAGGGTGACTGGAAAACTAAGCAGTCGATAATGAATTGATAGACACCACTGAGCAGCATGGATGTGTTTTTGCAGACTATAAACTTAAATTCACCTTCATGTTTCTACAACTATATCTTCCATAAATGTCTGCTTTTTTATGGACTCCCTTGATGAGTTAAATCCATCTCAGGACGTTTTGGCTATGAATGATTCCTAACGACGCATTTATTGCACTGCATCCATCAAGATTACGAGCACATCAAACCGCACTACACACAACACTGAAGGCAGGTTTATTGATGCGGAACATCAAAAACATGGTGAGGTTTGGAATATACGACATGGTCAATCTCTACGTCCTAATGATGACGCAAAGACACACACATCTAAGTCAACTTGGAAATTGTCTCTCTGAAAGCTCCTTCAGTTTTCAGCGCTACAATTTATTCTGTTACATGATGGCACTGTCAGAGAATCATTTGTTCAAGGAAAGACTGAACACTGAATTGCTGGTACTACGCAGAATGTGTCCAATATGTCCTTTTATTATGAATGTCCACCTGTGAAAGTCTACAGTTGGAGAAAGTGGTAGAGGGTTAGTACGGTTGCCTCATAGCGAGGCAGTACTGGGTTCATCAATGCCGGCTGCTGTGTGGAGTTTTTTTGTTGTTGTTGTGTGTCTTTGTACCTGTATGGCCATTCTCTGGGTGCACAGTTTCCTCTGCAGACCAAAAACATGCAGGTAGGTCATTGTAATGTACCACAGAAGTGAATGAGATGTGTGCTTGAATGCTCCTTTTCCACCATACAGTTATTCCATGACTTGACAAAGCTTTTTAGTGGAGTCAATTCGATTGCAGTACATCAGAATTAAGTGACTCTAACATGCAGGTGTAGGCCACGAAGAACTTCTCCAGAACAACAAAAATGCTTATTATTTTCGTTATTGATTTTGTCTGAAAAGAAGCACTTTATCAGATAAGTTATGTACCAGAAAAGAACATTTATTAATCCCTCAAGTGCTTGTTATTTTAATCCCTCTATGTGTGGAGACAGCCAATAATAAATTGTACTTGACCACATACAGATATTGATGCCGAGGGACCAGGGACCCTCTCGGGCTCATAAGCAGCTTATTCTCCAGAGGAGAGAGAACTTTATTTTCACAATGATTCCATTCATTCTGTCTGTAATAAACATGTCATCAGAAGTTTTGATTGGAAGCTGGTTTATGTGAAGTTTCATTATATGCTTTTTATCGTAATATACTAGAACTGATTCTCTTTGAGTAATAATTAAACATTTCTGAGATACACAAATATCTTTCTTGGATGAGTTTCTCTGAACTGAAACAGAGTTTAACTTAAGAATGCGTCGCTGTGACAACTTCGCACCAGTAAACTTTGAAAGAAACTTGCTTTAGTTTGATGATGAAACCTAAATGAATTATTTTGTTTTGTTTTTGTGTGGAGGGCACCTTCCGTTTATTCAATGTGTTGTCAGAACTTAGGCTACAGTAATTGCATGGAGTTGGCAGGAACATTTAATCTCTGGGAGTTGGAGATCAGATGGAAGCTCTGCGATTGAGGAGGCACATACACATTCAGTCTGTGTAACAAGCGTCAGCCTTTTATCTCTGTCTCTCTTTGGGCTACGCTCTCTCTGAACCTAAATTAATAGCCTCCTTCACAGCGTCACATATAATTTGAACCCGTCTCTCCATTCTGCAATTCGGTCTTAATTGCTAAGCACTGGGGTTTCAGGAGTTGTTAAGCAAATATGACGGATGAGTGTGTGGCAGTAAACACAAAATTACTTAATCAAACACACTCCCGCTGTCTTCTTGGGGATATTCAGAATGTCAGGGAACTGAGCTAGAGACCCATGTAGGTCAAAATATGTTGTTCAATATACCCACAATCTACTGATTCCCTAACATCACTCCCTCGTGAGCATCTTTACTTTAATTGCTTTTTTCTGAGCTGATTTCTGCATTTTCTTTGGCTCTGCCCACCTCTGCTCCAGGTGGACTTCCTTCTGAGTAACACCGCTGTTATGGCTGCATGTCTGCATCCACCTGACCAAGCCTGGCTCAGAAAGATGAATCTCTTGCCGTCTCTTCTCTTTATCAAACCGTCTCTCACTCTCACTCCTGTCATCTCAAAAAAATGAAACAAGCACCATGCTCGTTTGTGTGCGGGGTTGAGCTGAGGCAAACTGTATTTGTGTGTGTCAGTGTGTCCTTTCTATTTCCCTGGCAGAAAATCACTTGTATTTTCAAGGTACTCCATGAGACTGTGATAGCTAAACTCTAACCAACCTAACCCTAATCCTAAACCATAAACCCCAACCAACCAAACCCAACCAACATAACCCTGCATCCTAACCAACCTAACACTGAATCCTAACTAACCTAACCCTAAACCCTAACTAACCCTAACCCTGAATCCTAACCAACCTAACTCTAACCAATCTAACCCCAACCAACCTAACCTGAACCCTAAACCCTAATCAACCTAACCCCAACCAACCTAACCCTGCATCCTAACCAACCTAACCCTAAACCCTCACTAACCCTAACTTGAATCCTAACCAACCTAACCCCAACCAACCTAACCTGAGCCCTAACCCCTAACCAACCTAACCCTAAACCCTAACCAATTTAACCGTAACCCCTAACCAACCTAACCCTGAATTCTAACCAACCTAACTCTAACCAACCTAGCCCTAAACCCTAACCAACCTAACTCTATCCAACCTAACCCTAAACCCTAACCAACCTAACTCTAACCAACCTAACCCTAAACCCTAACCAACCTAACTCTAACCAACCTAGCCCTAAACCCTAAACAACCTAACTCTAACCAACCTAACCCTAAACCCTAACCAACGTAACTCTAACCAACCTAACCCTAAACCCTAACCAACGTAACTCTAACCAACCTAACCCTAAACCCTAACCAACCTAGCCCTAAACCCTAACCAACGTAACTCTAACCAACCTAACCCTAAACCCTAACCAACCTAGCCCTAAACCCTAACCAACCTAACTCTAACCAACCTAGCCCTAAACCCTAACCAACCTAACTCTATCCAACCTAACCCTAAACCCTAACCAACCTAACTCTAACCAACCTAACCCTAAACCCTAACCAACCTAACTCTAACCAACCTAACCCTAAACCCTAACCAACCTAACTCTAACCAACCTAACCCTAAACCCTAACCAACCTAACTCTAACCAACCTAGCCCTAAACCCTAACCAACCTAACTCTAACCAACCTAACCCTAAACCCTAACCAACGTAACTCTAACCAACCTAACCCTAAACCCTAACCAACCTAACTCTAACAACCTAGCCCTAAACCCTAACCAACGTAACTCTAACCAACCTAACCCTAAACCCTAACCAATGTAACTCTAACCAACCTAACCCTAAACCCTAACCAACCTAACCCTAACCCTAACCCCCCATGACTAAGCACTGGACCTGGGGCGAAGATTGCTTTTAATGTCCAATAATTGTCGCTGTGTTCTTGATTGTCTTAATGGTTTAGTATTTAATATTCCTTTACCGTTTTAAGGTTCTCCTGTGTTTCTTTCATTGTATCACCTTCTGCCTCCCATAGAGTGTCTTTGAAAACACTTTATAAATAAAGTGTATTAGTAGTAATGCATTATTATCATTATTATCACTTAAATTTGAATACTCAGTCTATACCAATCGATTTTGTTAACATGGTATGATTATTTAGACTTTTTCATCTTCCCTCTGAGGACAACCAAATCATTACATTTTGGACCATACTGTGCTTCAAATGTCAGGGGTATGTAGAAATAATGTTCCCAATTCAATGTGGAAGAGCTGGACTGAACTGACAGATTGAACCTGACTGAAACCTGTAATACCCACAGACTGTTGGACGTGAACGTATTTTTAACCTTGTATTGTAGATTGTAGGTGTCCCTGCACCTCTGAATACATAAAGGTTTAAACCGTCGCTGCTCCTTGTTTCTGTCTGGGTTAGTTATGATTCTCCATACGTATTCGTGAGTAACTCGCTCACATTAGGAGCTGGGCTGAAGGCTGAAAGCTGTGTTAGCTTAATGCACATAATACATTAGGCTGATGGGAACATTTCAGTCAATTTTCTACTCGTAATTTACATAGTGGAGGGTATAAAAGCACATGAGCTGTGCAGTTTTTGCAGCTTGATAAAGCTACAAATTACCATAATACTGTTTCCTTTCACTGTTTGAATTTACTTTGATGCAGCAGCTTTACAACCCAGGAAACAATCTGAAGATTTAGTTGTGTGTGCAGGCAAGCTCCTCTTGAAGGTGTGTTTTTCCTCTGAATTTGCATGGAACTGCAATGCACCCGTCCCATATCTCCCTGCTGTTTGCCTCCTCCTCCTCCTCCTCGCCCACTCTCTTCTTTCCTTCTGAGTACAGGAGTTATTTTTTCTTTCTCCGGAAGCCAGTGTCCTGGCTCACGATAATCCCTCAACTCAGTCTTTAGTTTCTTCAGAGGGCAGCGTCTGTTGGCGCAAACATGCATGTATGAACGGCAGGTGGCTCGTAACACCCTCCTGAGAGAGTGCTAACCACTTCAGGGCCGTGTGAAACAATCATTTTCTGTCTTTTTGTGTTTTGGAGTGCAGTTCTTTCCACCCACAAAGTTGAGGGATTTGGCGTGCATGTTTTAATGATGCTGCTGCAGTCAGAGATTTTCCTCAGTTGAGATGTGAGGTGGGAGAAATATAAGTGGGGAAACAGAGATCAAGTCCTTTCGGATAATGAGGGTTGTGATTGAATCTGTGCTGTTGGGGAATATTCTCGCAGCGCCAGGTCAGAACGATTTTACAAGATTACAAATGGGGAGCAAATGCCGGACTGGGGAAGCTGATTCTGACAAACCTCCTGCGCCATAGTCCCAACCTAGACCCCGTAGTCATCCATAATGACTCAGATTCACTAAAAATGCATTGCTGTAATTCATTCATTCAATCTTCTTCAGATTTTATTTGTATTTCTTTGTGAACACGTGAACTTTACTGTTGCGCGTTGTGCGCTTTAAATTGTTTTGCATGAACTCTTTAAGACAGAAAAAATATATACATATCCAGACAGCAATTTGTCTTTTGTGTTGTAACAAAAATGTATCATCAATATTCAGTATGTGGCTACAGTCTGTCCGAGGCTATAAATCTGAGGAGTGATGCATTTAAATGGCATAGTAATTCTCCATCATTTCTCCAAGCCAGCTGGTCAGTCGTGTAGTTTGTAGAATTAAAAGTAACACTGATGTATTAGCTGCCTGGGGCCTCTTTAAAGGAGTCGCTATTTAATTACTTAAGTGAGCCACTTCAGCTTAGTGAGCAATCAGATAAAAACTGTAACACATACATCCAAAGATGTAAGTAACACTTGGAACGTGTACTGTACGTGTCTAATGTAAGTCTGTGCTTTTATTTGTCTGTTCAAGTTTACTCCTTCCTGGTAACCTTTCTCTCATTTGTCACCACTCCTACAATAACACAAATGACCTCCACTCACCCTGGAGAGGTTGTGGCTGAGAAAATGGGAATGTGGGGTCAAAGGTCAGGCTTTATATAAACATGTGTCAAGTGCTATGATTGAAAGTCATGGGTATCTGAACCTGAGCAGAGGAGAGGAGAGTAGAATAACATGGGTAATGGATGACTTTTCTCAACAACGTGATGCTATGGTTTCAGGTTGTGAAAGTTAAACTGTCTCTTCTGGAGGAGTCAACCCTTTGTGTGTGTGTGTGTGTGTGTGTGTGTGTGTGTGTGTGTGTGTGAGAGAGAGAGAGAGAGAGAGAGAGAGAGAGACCCCTTGTCAACAATAGCCTTCAGCCTTTTGCATGTGTTACATCCTTAACCCATGAAACTGCAGCTGTCCCGTTGGCTCTCTGAAGGTTATTGAACTTCATTAGCATAATAGTCACATTATCTGCCAAGTTTTCCTTTCCCCCAGGTATTAACCCCGGGAAACACTTCAGATCATGTCTGTAGTACGTCCATCATTCCAGACTCACTTTAATCTCGGGGGGGAAAATGCATTTAAGGCCTCTTTTTAAACAGGAGTAACTGTCAACAAAGACTACTCAGTGAAGGTCGCATTCTACCGGAACCAGCAGCTCTATCCTCATGAACTGATCACCAAAATGAATGGACTGATTGACTGGTTGATCAATGGCCATTTTATTTGTAGAATACTGTAGTTTGTTTGTTTTTGCCATGGCTGCTGTAACTATTGATATCCGTGCGAGCAAGTCAGCTGATAATATTGCTGACAATCAGCTGCAAGGCTGCAGTGGGTAGACGAAGTTGCTGACGAATCAGCCCCTGCTGTTTGGGAACAGCACCTACTTCACTTATACTTGCCCCTAGAGCTGATGGCCACTGACAATCAACACGTCTGCAGTTTAAAACCACTAAAAAGACAAAACTAAAGGAAGTTGACATATGATTGACTTGAGTCAATCTCAAACTGCTTGTTATCGAGCGTCTCAAGGTCTGTAACCGTCTGACTTGGAGAAAGTGGAGGAAATATTTCTGTGAAGGTTCTCAGTCATCCAGGTCATGGTATCTTGCTGGGTTAAATCGTAGGCAACTGGACTTCTGGTGGAGGAAATATTATTTCATTGTTGAGGTTAATGTTGAAGAAAGAAGACATGAAGTCATTCGATCCTATCATCTTCTTAGGTTCATCCCCATGCTGCTAAATGTGTCTGAAATGCAAAATGAGTGTTGAACCAATACTGAAATGAGTGAACGGGCCGTCCAGTCGTTTGTGTCCATCCAATCCACACAATCCGTGAATCTGAGGTGGCTCAGAGGTCTGGAATCTCTGGAAACGGCTGGTTCCAGGTTATTGGTGTTGTGTTTTAAAACCATAACACTGCCATGTTTTGTGTCACATGACAGTTACATGATCATTACATTTTTATTGAAATTTAAAAGAGTAGTTTCAGACTTTGTCCGACTGTGTGTGTGTGTGTGTGTGTGTGTGTGTGTGAGAGAGAGGCCTCAGACACAGTTTATGAGAATTCTTTCTCCTCACTTGCTGCAGTGAATAAGCGTGATCTCACCCTGACACCGGAGATAATGGGGGGGGGGGGGGGGGGCGTTGTTTGACTGCACACTTCCCGCTGCTCACCACTAAATTCTCAGCTTAGCTCCATAGCAAATCCTTTTTTGTTGCATTTGTCTACCTGCGTTTGTCGCCACAGTGTCCAGCTGAACAATCTGATGGAGAAATATGCACTTTTGTATTTTATTTTGTTAAGCGCTCAAGTGATTTAATTCATTTCGACGGCAAAATATGTTTTTTACTTCAGCTAAATGCTTTTTCTCTGATCATGGCACACAGGTTTCCAGCTGTGGGCGGGACAGAATAAGATGACTTTAGATGTCTGCTGTCGCCCCTCAGTCAAGCTTCTAATAGTTCTTTTATCCCACAGTCACTTATGGACAACACTCCCATCTAAGACATTTGAGGAAAATCTCCCACAACAACATGGCAGGATGACAGGCAGTATTTAAGAGGAATCTCAGCAGGTCAGGTCAGAGCATGACAGGGAGACAGCAGTGGCTGTGGATGTGTGGATGTTGTATTAGTTTGATTTAGGGCTCGTAGCGTTCATCTATGAATTGATTAATATGACTGCTCAAATTAATCACCAACTAATCTGGTGATTGATTCATTGTTTTCAGTGCTTTTTATGAAAAACGTTTAAATTGTCTGATTAAAGTATGATGATCCATTCGCTTTCTAGTTCTGTAACTGGGCGCACCCATATTTACTGTTTCACTGCTAATTTGTTTTTTGAGATAATTGAAATGTTTCTTTTTTGATCAGACAGGTTTTTAAATTATGTATTTATTCTTGCTTGCTGTCCTTGAGCCCCCTTCAAGGTGCCTCATAGATCAAATATATTAATAATGCATCACTTTTATATAGCGCTCTACTGGACGCTCAAAGACGCTTTACATTGGATCCATTGTTCATTCACTCCACTGACACACACTGGTGCTGGTAAGCTACGTCTGGGGCAGAATGACAGAGACATGGCTGCGACCTCTCCGACCACCATCAACATTCACTCACATTCATACACGACGAAGTGTCTGGGCCCAAGGCTGGAGCAGGCTTCAACCGTCACCCTTCTGGTTATTGGACCGATGCTTAGCCTCATGAGCTAATGCCGTTCAATTGTTAATAGTTAGCTGGGCTGCATAATTTATATATAATATTATGAATCCCAGTTATTCCAAACCTAATCACATGACATCTGACTGTTAGCCAGGTGTGTTTTTAAAATAATTCATTTTGTCTGCGTCTGAATCGGTCTGTCATATGAGAGTAGTCAATCCGTCTTTTATTCAAGCGTTACAGATTTTGTGTTGAAGGAGCAGCAGCCACATAGAGGTCTGAGCGTCTCTTTCAGGTTGCCGTAGAAAACCAGCTATTTGTTCTAATTTGCTCCATGGCGCTGAGATCAAAAGTGCAGATTAGCATGTGTGTTTGCTCCAACATAATCAGGCATCCGCTCACCTCCATGTTGTTAATTCACAGGGCTGTTCGCTGACACTCTCAGTGTTATATGTGCCTGGAGTGTGTGAAGGTTTGTCCCCCTCCAGCCCCGCAGCCCCAAAGTTTAAATGCCATTCCTGCTCCGCCTTCTCTGCTTTGTTGAAAAGTTGGCGGTTTGTTTACGGCAGCGCCAGTTTTTGTGGCAACAGCGCTCCTCTTATGAGCAGCGAGTGAGAGACTTACCCTCCCCCATCTGCTCTCTCTCCCCCTCTCCCAGAATCGGTTTGAAAAGGACAGACGGCCCTACCCATCCTGCAGCCAGTGATGCTCAGTTGGTGAGTACTCATCTTCACTTTCATTGATTTCCCGCTGCATCTTTCCCAAATCCGGCTCACGTCCAGTCGGTAAATATCTCTGTGATCAGCAATCCCTCTTCTCCCACTCACTCATCCCTGCCCTGACATATCCAACCTCTGTAGTAGAAGGAAAAGAGCCTTCTTCAGTGAAAGCCTTTTCTTCTGTGTGAATGAAGTGGTTTGAAAGCAGTGGCTGGAGTCTGCAGGCGGGAGCAGGAGAACGGCTGGAGTTCTACTCTCCTTTCTGTTGAGTGGGAGCCAGTGAGTCGGA
>NW_027615717.1:0-36590 GCF_965212315.1 Lampetra planeri
TGGTGGATTGCCTCTGCCATTGGACGGGCTGAAGTACGTCAGGTTCATTAGACGACATGCAGCTGGTGTTCGGCCCGCGTCACTGGCTCAGCTACTTCTACATCTTTGATGTAAATCATGTCTTGCAAGACACCTTGATTATAAAAATCCTTACAATTAACCCAATGTGACTTCCAGAGGCGCGATTAATCCCGACATCCCTACTGCTCACGCTCGCACACGTGACCCCACACCTGGAAATGTGATGAGACCACCCGATCACCTGTCTACTCACGATCAGTGGAATCAGGGACACCAGGGTGAACAGGAGCTGTGGCATTACCAGTCTGTCGTATGTCTGCACACAGCTGAGTCACACAAACGGGGATGAATCACCTGACTTTAATGCAGCTAAGAATCAATGGTCTACACTGGGTTGGCCTGAAAAATAAAGAACAATATTCAGAAATGCACTTATATTAAAGGTATTTATCATTGTACAGGGACGATAAGAATGTCTGTGGAAAAGCCCAAAACCCATTTTGAAGATGTGGTAGATGATGTATCTAGGTGGCTTATCGCTCTGCAGACAAGTCCCACATGAATGAGTTTATCAGTGTCAGGTGTTACGTTCACGGCATTATCCAAAAACAAACATTCTCCTTCAGGCATTTTATCCACTAAAGGGAGACATGTGAGTTCTGTGACTCCAAAAGTCTGAAGTTAGTTCCCTTCAGTCCACATACGAAAAATACAACACATCTACAGGTGTGAAGTTAAAGCAGATGTTTCTCCTGTCTGGGTTCAACACTAAAGACTTGATTTGATTTTTATTCAGAAACTAAAATAGTTTCATGGAGAAAACAAACTGTACATGAACAGTGCAAAAGACTTGGGGATAAAGTAAAACTGTTCCAATCATTTATTTCCTTGTTTCTGTTGACTACGGATTATTACACAATAAACTGTCTCCAACTCATTTTATTGTCTTTAATATGGAAATGGGTGACAAGCTGTCCCCAGTTTAGCTTCACTGGGCCTCTATTGTGGTGGGTCCAACTAACTGCTGTGGCTAAAAGGGACTTCTTGTTCTGTTCCAGCACCAGGTGGCCAGACGAACCTGCAACCTCACCAGCATGACGGAGTCAGCAATACCATCAGAGTACGGGGGGAGAATGTGACTGCTACGACACCAATAACATCAATCAGCAAACAGATCCGGCTTAAACTTAACTTCCATTCCTATGTTCTAGGACCATTTTATTAGTACACTTATGATTTCAGTGTCATGTGAGTCACAGCGGGGAAACTGTTCACTCAGCACTGCATGTACAACAGTTCACTTCAAATGAAATGACATCTTACCTAGTAGGAGCTGAAAAGCATAAAAGACAATCCCGTAGACACTGTTTGGTTGGTTCAGTGCACTGTCATTTCCAAAGATTGAGCCCAGGAGTCCAAATCCTCGGCCCCATCTACCAACACCAGCAAAGAAGGCAGTTACAGCACTGACAGGAGAAAACGCAGGCAAATCAAAAGGATCAGATCACATGAGAGCTGCATTAAACCCCTGTGACGGAGCACAAAAACAAATTGAACAAAACACAACGAGCAAACTTTTAAAAATAAGAAACAATATAATCAACAGTACTTCAGGGTTTCGTGTGAACTCATGCTGCAACAAACTATTTTTTCACTTTATCTGCTGATGTGTTTTCATCATCCTTTTTGAGTCAATTAACCAGAGGCTGGAAAGGTTTTCCAAGTTGTTTGATAAACAAATTACTCTAGAACAAAGCCGATATTGAGATGATTAAATTAAATACATGAAATTTTCATGAGGGTGTAACACCACTAATCAGCCCAGCATTTCTCATGTACACCCAGTATGTGCCAGCAATTACACAACTGGTCCCCAGGCAGACGTCCACTGATTCAAATTTTTTTTTTACACTCTACATCAGGACTGTGAAGTTAATATGTTTATGGTTCAATAACAACAGTGCATTGAACAGTACGGTTCAACAGGTGCAACAGTGATTAATGTATTACAATAATGTGACAAATCTCCTAATATGCAAACTATGTTGCGATTGCATTTGACTTAATATTCCGGAGGTGTTTAATGATGCTTTTACTCACATTCCAAGCAGTAAGACTCTACTCATATGGCAACAGATTTGTGTTTTTGTTTCAAGGTTTCATCTTAGATTGAGGGTAATGGAACATACAAAATATGCCACATCACCAAAGAACCTGCTACAATAGTTAGAGAGTGAAACACCTGCATATAAAGAACTATAGGCTGTACACCGAATTCCCTCACTCAGCAGGAAAAAATGTTATGAATCCTTGACAGATTGCATTCCACACATGCTGAATAGTCGCTCAGGGCGAAGACTCATTGAGTGAGATTCAATAGGTGGGGTCATCTGGGTGTGGCAACTTATAACAGTTTGTTTCAATGACAACTCACACCTTTATAATAGGAAACCTGTCTGACCAACTCCAAACCCCAGCACAGGAACATTTAGATGACTGACAATAAGTGAGTCCGCTGCGCTGACCTCTGCTGTTTGGGCACCCAGACAGGCATGCTGAACCCCTGGGCTGTCTGTGGGTGGTGACATTAGCATGGCGGCTAATGACAGCCGGGGGAGCTGAGGGGCGCTAGCTATCTGTTCCAAAGTTAGCTCAAATTATCAACAACAGCAGGGTGAGTTCACGACCAAACAGCTCTAGTACAGCAAGTCTTGGTCGCAGTGAGCTACCAGTAAGTTGCGTTAAAGTTGCTGTTCCAGGTAGTTAGCACTGGACATGTCCATTGACAAAGAGCAGCCTGGTTAACATGAAGAAGAAGTCGAATATTCTACAATGTTTGAGTGTTCTATTGATAGTTAGCTGGCTACTGATAACGTATGATCAAAACGAGCTGCGTTGGCTAATGGTTAGCCAAGTTAGCTCTGCGCTACATAGCCTGTAGAGTACTAAATGATAAGCTAACAGTTAACACTGTCCACCCAGCTTGTCGAACCAACAGCCCCCCAGGGAGCAGGCCGTCGTTGGCCGCGGCGTAGCTCAGTTGGGGGCGGCTAGCATGTCCGTGTTGGCCGGGTGCTTTAGACACTCGAACCAGCGTAGCCCTTCCCAGAATGCTACAACAGCAGACGGCTTCATTGGGCGCCACTGTCGGCGCTCTTTGCAGAATTCAAATTACCTTGAGCTGAACACTTTGGAACAGCTGACGGAGGCGCTCAAGTCGCACACAGCCTGATACGCCGGATCCCGAGCCTTCTCCCGCTCGACGTGGAACGCGTACACAGACAGCAGGATGCCCAGGCAGGCACACGAGCAGCCTGGCTATTCCTCTCCCAGCGAGGGGGTGGACACTCTCAGGGACGGGCGCCGCCATCTCTCCCTGGCCTAGCTGGAGACACGCACACACACGCAGCGTCCGCCCGAGACACTGCGACGTGGAAACGCGTCAGCACGCGCCACACCGCGAGGGGCGGGCCGAGGAGGAGCGCGGAGGCAGACTGGGGACCGGGGGTCCGGTCCCTGAGAAACCCTCAGGAAAGGACCGATGTTTCACTTCGTAATTCTACTTCCGCGTAAACCGATCAGAATGATGAAAGCCAATGGCTTCAAAGTTCCATATCTTTAAATCCAGTTCATCAGGAACTGAAATACAGAAAGTTCTTCAGAGTATTTTTCATTTCAGGATTAACCAATTCGACGGCCCCTGGGCTCCTTCCAGACGACAGGTTCGTTAAAAACCCCGAGTTTGTTCATCCTGAATTGAAGAAAAATGATTTCTGATTCTATTTAAATGTGAACTGATAAAAATAAACCCAAATGTATTTACAGTCCCCATATGGTCAGTGTTTCAGTGTTTTAACGCTGAAACTTTGATGAGGTTTTTCTCATTAAGGATGAATTCATTCCGGATTTTCACTCAACGTGCTTTCTGGATGACGGAGAACAAACATTTTACAGTCACTTACGCTGTTGTCATTTTCCCCAAAAGAAACAGTAATGGTAATAATACATGTAATATGCTGGGGATTACGTGTAATGATTTCATTCTTCTTGCACTATGGTCTTTAAGTATTTTGCACAGCATTTGTTGTGTGAAGAGTTCTGTATAAATAAAGATTGGTTGATCTTTACACCTCCCTTCACATGATTGCAATGGTGTTATTACAATAATAAACTTTTGGGAATGATTTTATGAAAAAAAAAAATATTGTGGCATACACAGCTGCAGTTCACAAAGAAAGAAAAACACAACAGGACACAAGATCGATGTGTCAATGCTAAAAGAAATGAGAAACTGTTCAGGGTTTCAGAAGCCCCACCCCTTGGGTGGGGTGATCACGTGGCCACCGAGTGACGTCATGTGTTTACTTGCTGTGAGGACCCGTCTGCTGACAGCTGCTGCTTCACCACCGAATGGCGACCGACATGGAGCGACTGGTGTGTTTGGAGGAGGCGTACTACGACCAGTACGACTACTACAACCTGGTGGAATACTCGTGTCATGTCGGCGGCAAAGGACGCTCCAAGAGGGAGATGGAGCTGAACACCAACCGACACTGCCCCGCAGGACATGAGCGGAAGATCGCAGAGAAATACCGCAACAGCGAAGTGAAACGCAGGAGGACCAAGAGCTCGTCGTCCTGATCGTCGACGAACCGGGTGAGAAGGCGTTCTGGTCGGGGTTCGTTTGTCGAACAGGGGTCGTAGGTATGTGGACCGGGCAGTTCTTCTGACACTGGTTGGCTTGTTGACAAGCCCTCAGGGTTTGTCTGCAGAAGACAGGGTAGGGTGGGGGGGGGGGGGGCTGAACATACAACTGTGTACAAATGTGTGTCGTATATTAGTATTCTACCATCTTCACGAAGAAGGGGAAAACCTGAGCATTTAAGAGTAAGGACACGAATCCAAGTCACATACACGTCAGTGTCTCATTCCTGAGGTGAAGGAAGTTGTTGTTTCTGAGTTTTCATTCTGTTTCCACCCAGATCTGGACATATGCTTGATTTCCTGCTCTGACTGTGGCCGAGTGACCCCCTGTGTTCCTGACCCAGAGACTGGAGTGCTGTGACAGTGTGACAGTGGATAATGTCCAATAACCAGTCAGTCAGCTCTCCATTCCATGTCCAACCTGGAACCAGACCCGCTGTCCTCCAGTTACAGCTGTGCAAGGATAGTTTGTGTTGACTTATATAGGTCAGTGCTGTGTGCTTCAGGAACATAGAAAAATAGACAGTGTTTTATGTTGATGGACAATATTGAATTTTTATGCAATGGAATAAAGGTTATCTGAATCAATAACAAATGCTCCATGTCTGATTCTTGTACGTGAATGATGATGGAACGAAAATCACAAGTTAATAGATCTCCCAAATTATTCTTCTAATAATAATAATTATTATTGTTGTTGTTGTTGTTGTTGTTGTTGTTGTTGTTATCCATCCATCCATCATCTTCCGCTTCATCCGGAGCCAGGTCGCGGGGGGCAGCGGCCCCAAGGCAGGGACAGCCCAGACTTCCCTCTCCCCGGCCACCTCCTCCAGCTCTTCCGGGAGGACCCCAAGGCGTTCCCAGGCCAGCCGAGCGACATAGTACACTGGGCCGGTTTGCAGCCGAGTGTGAAGCGGTTGGGATGAGAATCAGCACCTCCAAGTTCGAGGCCATGGTTCTCGACCGGAAAAAGGTGGCTTGCCCCCCTCGGGTTGGAGGAGAGTCCTTGCCTCAAGTGGAGGAGTTTAAGTATTATTATTATTATTATTATTATTATTGGGGAGGGCAGTTGTGAGGCTTCCCAGCATGCTTTGCTACAGTATGTCTGACAGTTAGAAAAAGAGCACTTGGGACCATGAGTGAGGCTGTGTTTGGGTGATGACCTCCCTGCTTTGATGTGTTTGTTGGGTGTGAGAGCATAATAAAGAGCTACGTTTCCTGAAGTCCAGTGGTGCACAGAGCTGAGTTTCCTTACAAGATCCAAAGATCACCACATTGGTGTCAGAAGTGGGATCCAGGATGGCAGCTGCAGGCATCATTGAACCCTCCAGTAGGAGATGACACTGAGATGGAAAGATTACACTTGGAGGTTCTGTGTTGACTACAGTCTCCCTTGGCCAAGGGTTTGTGGCAAGTAATGCCTTTCGGCCTCTGCAATGCTCCAGCCACCTTTGAGCGCCTTATGGAGAGGATCCTGTCCTTCCTCAGAGTCACTGTGTGGTCTGCTTAGATGCCCTCCTCTCCCATGCTGCTGACTTTGAGAGTGCTGTGACTAACCTGGAGGTTGTCTTTCATGCCATTCGCCGGGCCCGGCTGCGTCTGCACCCTAAGAAGAGTCAGCTTTTCCCATGAGAGACATCCTTTCCGGGTCATGTCATCAGTGCAGCAGGGGTGTCCACTGACCCTGCTAAGGTGGCCACTGTGAGAGACTGGCCTGTTCCCCACAATGTTGGACAACTGAGGAGCTTTCTGGGTCTAGCCTCCTACTATCGGATGGTTTGTTAGGGACTTGGCCACTATTGCCAGCCCATTACATCAGCTGACCCCAGAAACGCCAAGTGTTGTAGTGGAGTGAGGACTGTGCTGTTGCCTTTGAGCAGCTCCGCTCAGCACTTGTTGGGGCCTTTGTACTGTCCTACCCAGACCCTCAGCTACCATTCATTGTGGACACTGACGCCAGCAATGTGGGGCTTGGGGGCCGTCCTGTCCCAGGAGGGAGAGAATGGGGAGCAGGTCATCACTTCTTACAGCTGCTCGCTCAACCGACCAGAGAGGTACTATTGTGTCACCCGTCTGCAATTGCTGGCTGTTGTTCGAGGGGCTCCGTCACTTCAGGCCATACCTCTATGGGATAAGATTTCTCCTGCGCACTGACCATGCCTCCCTCACGTGGCTCCTAAACGTTAAGGAGCCAGATGGGACACTACATGGAGACACAACAGGACTACAACTTTGAGATCTGAGATTTGAGAGGCTTTGTCCCGACGACCTTGTGAAGTGGAACAGTGTTGATCCTGCCAGCGCGTGGAGGACCGGGACACCGCAAACCCCAACTGTTTCAGCCCTGCAGCCCATCCCCTTGGATGACAAGAGTGGGCCCCAGGTCTCAGCACAACAGCAGCTGACAAAGACGGTTTGGAAACCATCGATCCTCAGCAGCTCCAGCTTGACCAGAGGCAAGACCCTGTCCTCTCTCGGGTCCTAGAGTGGATAGGGGACTGGCGGTTCAGGAATCCACAAAATGCACCCCTGCAGTCCTCATGTTTGGGCATGACCTCCACACTCCTGTGGACTTGGTGTTTGGGCCCCATCCTGAGCCAGAGCTGGAGGGTGGACATGGCCTGGACTCCCTTTATAGTCTCAGAGAACGGCTTCAGCTGGTGCATGAGATGACTAGGAAGGCCGTCTCTGATGCTGGGTTGCGGCAGAAGCGGACTTATGATTCCCGTTGTAAAGGACAGGACTTCGCCCCTGCGGCGCACGTGTGGGTCTACAGCCCTGAGCGGAAGAAGGGTCTTTCCCCTAAATAGATGAGCCAGTGGGTGGGACCTTGTACTGACTGTGTACAGGGTGCGGCTGATCAAAAGGAACCGTGTGGTGGTGCTCCACCATGACAGGCTCGCACCCTACCATCATTTGATCCAACCTGAGGCAGAGGAGGGGGTCTAAGGACCAGCCCATCCACTCACCTACTCCACCTCCACCGAGAGGCCTTCTGAGACCACACAAGCAGACAGCGTCATCCTTCAGGGACTTTGTCATGGGTGCATGGGTTGCTGCGGACAGCTGACCATCTAGGAGGGGGGCAGAGTAGCGTGTTGGGGGAGGGCAGTTGTGAGGCTTCCCAGCATGCTTTGCTACAGTGTGTCTGACCATTAGAAAATAACTGAAAAGAGCACTTGGCACCATGAGTGAGGGCTTTGTGTTTGGGTGATCACTTCCCTGCTTTGATGTGTTCGGTCTAAATTTGAATCAGTCCGCTTTTATTTTGAAAGCACCCTTTCCCCCGGACACGCGACTACATACTTCCGGGTGGTTACACGTGTGTCCGTCTTCTTAAGGAGTAACTCTACACTTTATTTATTCCGTTTAACTGACAGGATGCAGATTTGTAACGTTTGCAGCGAATCGACGTCAAAATACAAATGTCCAGCCTGCAGAGTACGATAGTAAGTCACTCACGTCTTCTTCCTGCCGGCTAACGGCTGCTAGCTAATGTCTACTCGTCTACCGAGCAGTAAGCTGTTCCAGTCAACAAGTTAAAATGCATTGTTTGTCGTTTTTGTTTAATTAAATTGTATATGAGCTCACAGACGCAGCATTCGTTTGTGGATCACCACGACAAATGAGCAAAATTGTGTAAGTCAGCCAAGTGTTTACAAATCAAGAGATGCGCATGACGTCATCGCCACATGGGTCGGCCAAAAGTCAATTAAACGCAATTGGAATTTACAGAAGCAAAGTTCCTAGTTGTTTTACGCTTTAAACACGGGATACAGTGTCGTGTTGATGGAATACTTGTTTGTCGTATTACTCAACTCACGCTTACACACACACACACACACACACACACACACACACACACACACACACACACACATTGTACATACTAGATGTGACCACATTGGATACTGGACGTCATGCCAGGTCACAATCTGTTTTCCCCTTTGCAGCTGCTCACTCCAGTGTTACAAGACACATAAAGGTAAATTATCCGTAACATGAAAGCTGTATTTAATCCTTGAATAATTCTAAATAAACTTCTCATCCAGTGAATGTCACTTCTCTTGGCAGAAACATGCCTTCCTGTGAAACCTGCGCCCACTGTTCCTGAAGCAAGGGATGCTTCCCTCACTGGTACGCTGATGACACCAGGAGACATCATTTACAATTCCAATACAATTGTCTGCTCTTGTTGTAAACATAATGAACCTCTTTAACCATAAAAGTCAAAGCAAAGAGATGTGTGGAAATAATACTGCATGAAAAGTGGTGCAGCGATTGAATGTCCTCCAATCTTCTGCTGACACGTGTTACAGAGCCATGGGGTGTGGAGGATCTTCTACATGAAGAGGACATTATTGATAAAGTCGCTCTGCACAGGCTCCAGATGTTGGGTACTAATCCTCAGTTACATTTGATCACACATCCGTTTATTTGGTCATTGTCAAAAGAGCAGGAAGTGAGTAATTTTGTTTTTTATTTTCCTCAACAGGCCATTCAAAAGAGCTCAGAGATCTCCTTCGCAACCCCCACCTCAGACAGTTGTTGGAAAATCTGTTGACAGCAGTGTCGACAAACAACAGGCGATGAAGGCTGCCATGCAGGAGCCGCTGTTTGCAGAGTTTTCAGATCAGTGTTTGAAAATTGTAGAAAATGAAGAAAAGTCTGCAGTTTTGTGATGCTGGTGACTTGTAAACTTGGATTTTTTGTAGGGGAGGGGTACCTTTTTTATAAACCAACAGGCCACACTGAGGCTCCTGTGTTGTCTTTGCTTTGTTTCAACCTCCTGTGTCTTATCGCAGTTTAATTTAGAATGAAACATCTGAGCATCTGTTCACCAACATATTTATTCATTTTAATATGAACAATATTCAAGTTCCTGTATTTGAAAGCCTTGAATCTACAGGAGAAACAGTTAAAAAGGGACAGGTACAATGATCCAGTAAGATATGAAGACAGGACACTACTACAGTGTAGTACTGTACAGTACTACACAGCAGGGACATGCATATTTCATGATCCAAACATGAAATGTGAGACAGTTAAAATATGACATGGTTTTATGCTCACACATGACTAGTGTTTAAAGACAGTGAATGGCTTTGGATGTCAGCGACTGAGGGTACATCACTTTAAAGAGCAGCAATCTGAAGAAAACCAGGCTTCAGCCCACCTCATTCAATTCCACGTTTGTGTCATAATGTGCAATGTGCAATACCTGGTGATTTATTTTCCACACCATTAATCCCTCACTATGCATCCCCAGTGTTTTATAGTTTTTTTTTTAAATAATGCCATCTAAATGTACAGAATTGCACATGATCATACATAGTCTATTAGACAAATAACCCATTTGTGATATGTATTTAATTGAAGGCACAAGCCAAACTGATCAACTACCAACGTCCCACAAAGGCAACGATAAACGGTCCTTTCTCTTTCTGAAGGTGCTGAGATTGTCAGACTGGACAGTCTGGTATGATTGTAAATTATGATTTGCATCTCTGGGGCTTAAAGGCAAGTACAATACATTTGTTTAACGGTATAAAATGAACTTTGGATGTCCACAGAAAGGATACATGGGAGGTTAAAGCTGGAGCATCATTAAACATCAGAATGGTTCCCTCTGTGTCAAATAATAGATGTGCAACATGTCTGCAAAAACACGTCTTCAACTCTGGCATCAGTGTTCAAATGACCTCTTACAGAGTTTTCTCCAGCAAGATCTCGTTGAACCCCGTGACATTGGTCTTCAGCTCTGGCTGCCTGTCAGCATAGAGAAGAGGAGATCTCTGGCAGTGCAGCTTCACAGATCCCTGCATGGAACAGAAAAAGTTCTCAAAGGTCCAGCTGACAAGCTACGAGTGCCTTCAGTGGATGAGCCCCTCACCCTTGGCTGTGCCCTTATAGAAGCCACTCCCCTGAGTGCACTGGTTGGTCTCCACCTTGTACTGCCCCCTCCTGGAGGGCAGGTTGAGGGAGGGCCATCATGGACATCATTTTCTGGAAGCCGGTGGCCGTGAGAGACACAGTGATGGACGGGGCTGAGGGCCAGAGCCAGCCCCATGGGCCATCCTCGCACCGTCACTGGCTCTGGGATGGGTGGAGAGCTGCACTGAGCCCCGTTCCCGAACCAGTGGGCTCAGTTCTGGCAGGTCCTCCTCAGTCAGGCTCTTTGCGTCATCCAGTTCTGCATCAGCCAGGGATTTCAACAGTGCCTGCCACAGTAGAACTGACATTTAGTTTTGTTGTCAGTTAACTTATCTTTAAGACACCTTAAAGCAGCTCCAACCTTCCACTTCCTCCAAGTGTTCTGGATGACGGACGCGGCTCGGTCCCACCTCCGTACCTCTCTCCTGACAAGCCAGGACCGCACGGCTGCAGAGAGTAGAGAACACATTCAGCGTCTAAGTCATTCTACAGCTTTAATCCACGCACAGTTTTCAACAGCATGCAGAAAAACCTTAAGACGGAAGTGTCCAGAGGACACGATTAGCAGCTAATCAGATGAGCTACTGCCGGCTGATGTGTTTGACACCTTGTGAATCAATGTGTACAGACTGTTGGCCAGTCAGGTCAGAGCCAGCAGACAGATGGAGGCCACAGCATTAAGAGTTCACCTGCTTGGATCAGGAGTGGCAGACTGCCGTCGGGCACGGCGTCTGCGGAGCTGGAACCTCATCCAGCAGCACTGAATGGTGAAAGCACACTGTGACAGGATGTTCTTCCTCTGATCCTCCAGCAAACGCAGCTGTGGGACAGACACAGGCCACACAGACACTCGTTTCCATCCACAGGGAAACACCCCAGCTAAACAACCAATGACCAGTGGCGTTCATCATGACTAACCATTGACTGCGTGAGAAAAACCTTAGTCCGTCCACAGTGCACCAAGCTCCTGAGATGGTCACTGAGTGAGGGGTCTGAAGTGTGGGTGGCGCAGCACCACATGGAGAAGATGCTGCGCGTTCTGGCTGGAGAGTGTCACTGCTGGCACGCTGTACATCTAAAGCAGAAATTAATGTGAGACCAGGAAGTGGTCCAGACCGTGGAGACATACAGAGGATGGGAGAAATCCATCAGAATGAACAGCACGTTTGAGACACAAAGACACTTCACTCACACAACAAACGCATGCATGGAAACAAACAAGTTAGTGTGGAAAGGTGAAAATATCTGGCAGCATTCAGAATCAGTGAGCGTCCTGGTGAACTTTAGGTCACTTAGACAGTTTACGGACATGCATTTACCTGGAAAGTTCATTAGAAGTTGCACATTTTGTTAGAAAGTTCCATTTGTATACACCAAACTGAAAAGTCCCAAGTAGAGCAGAGAAGTGACCAGACTGACTAATGAGATTTACTGAAGGACGGGAATAAACCAGAGGACCTGAAGAGTAGAAATAAGTCACAGTTTGGCCAATCGTGAACATGCCAGGGTGGAGCTTACGTGGGTGCAGCAACAAATTCTACTTACCACCATGCTGAGTGTCTGACTTCAGCCCTGAATATTTCCCAATCAATCCATAACGCTGCAAGAAGCTTTTAAAAGGAATCCTGCACGACAGAAACAAGTCAATGACGCTGGAGCTGTTCTTACACCTCAGACCAATCCATTCCCTGAGCCGGCAGCCGAGGTAGTCCACAGCGTCACATCAGAGTCTCAGTGAAGAGGAAACAGAGGGAGCACACGCTACATGATGGGATACATACGGTAGAAAACATGTTCACTGTGGGGCAGCATCACAAGTATTGTTCTTACCTTCAGAGAAGTAGCATGTCCTGTACTTAAACTTGGGGTATTTGTTTAAAATATGTTATATAAGTATTTATGTTTATTTGAAGATTTGATGGGACTAACTCCCATACAAATTAAAATCCCAATAGAGCTCACATGTGAGATCTCCTGCACCAAGACGACAAGTTAGTGGTTGTTACTTTCAGTAGTTCCCTCCCGTTTTTTTTTTTGTTTCTGACCTTGAAGTAATAAAAATGCAATTCATTTTTTTACATGTATATTTTATGTCCTAATAATAACTGTCTCTGCTCTGTAATCAAACTCATCGTCATAAGTGAGGTGATTTGTGAGGTCTCACCTGACTGGAAAGCCAGCAGCACTGATATGTATCGTCTCCACAATCCCACAGGCCTCCAGCTGCCCTATCACCTGACAACAGACAGGAAGAGTCAGTTTACAGGCCCCTCTGTCCTCCCCAGCAGCAGAGTAAAGAAGCCACAGTCCACCTCTTCTTTTCTGAAGGACAAGCGGCGTACAGTCGGGGTTGGGGCTTGATGCAGCGAGGTATAGTGAGGAGTTGTGTTGTGGAGGATTCTCATCAGGCTCTCCAGAGAGTTCTGCAGCACCATTCACATCATCAGTGTCTCCCCTGAACTACTACATGCCTCCAACAGGCTTCAGGCTCCCACCTTGAACTTGGAAACAACGGTCACTTTACTGAGCCCCTTCGTAGGCGAGGTCTCAGTCTGCTGCTCAGAGAAGATTTGCTGAAGCAGCAGATTGTCCGACGTCTGCAGCAGAGCGATGAGCTCTGTTGGCACTGGGTCCTGAAACACAGAAAACTAGACTGACCACCAAACTAACAGCTCACAGGGTTGACTGCAGCGTATTCAGTCAAGGAGGGTCAACGTCAAACTAAAAGACAGGGATGCAAAGTCTGTCACATTTAAGATGCTACAACGTTCCAGTTCTACAAAAACATGTATCAGAGATGAGCTGCTCTAGCTCAGTACATGGAACAGACACTTTATTTATTCTGTCTTCACAGAATCTAAATATATTAGATGTGTAGGGTACTATGCATCTTTGTGGGCATTTTGTTGGTAAATACTGAATACGTGCAGAACAGCTGTTGGCAGTGAATACTGAACAGATCCAGACAGCGTCTGTCCACTGACACAGGAGCAGAGGAACAAGGACTGTCCTTCGTGCAGAGTGTTCCTGTCACACTGAGGTAAACTGATGTACAGTGTGATGGAGAACGGAGGGAAAGATTTCCTGCCGTGTCGGCACTGGTTCAAGGGCCTCACTGAGAAGAACCCGACTCACGTGTTTTGGACCTGGATGAGTTAGAGTACTTTCTAGGAATCCGTTTTTTCATACCCCTCTCAGATCAAACCCTTTGTGTTCCCAACATGGAAAGAACCATCACCACTTCCTATGGGGCATTCACACGACAGAGGTCGTGTCTTATGTGCAGCTGAGAAACTAGATAGGGGTGTGTGTGTGTGTGTGTGTGTATGAACATGTATGTATCTTGCTCTAATTGGTGTCACTGTTAGTCCAGACCAAAGGTTCCAGCAACAGTGTCAGCAAGTTTTGAATTATTGAAATTATTTTGAGGTGCAACTGTGTCTTCACATCATCAGCTTGAAATGCTACGCCAACTAAACCCGCAGCACAGCAATTCACAGATAAGAAGAGTTGAGTTCTCCAGTGGGGTTGTTGTGCTCTTCCACTTTACAGCACGTCACAATGACGACAGCAGTTCAAGTCAGGTTGTAATGAGCAGTCACAGCTCGGTGCCTGACGGTGAACTGCACTGTTGCTGGAAGGTTCTGCTCCATGCAGAAGCACGTCGTGGCATGTTTGAAGTAGTGACTAGCTCATTACTACACCTACCTTGTTCTTCTCCACCATGCCCTGTGTCTGGTAGTCGACTTTCCCGGCGTAGTGGGCCACGGTGAAGTGTGGCACCTTGCTGAATTTATCCCAGCTGATGCTCCCATTATCACCAAGTTCCTTCTCCAAACGGCCCCTGAATTTCTTGGCGTCTGAGGCTCGGTTAAGACGACTCTCCTGTATGAATGGCAGCAAGGTACAAATATGAACATCCACTTACAGAGTGGGAAAGGAGAGAATGAGCCGCACACCTCATTCAGCAGAGAAAACACACTGATGGGGCTGCCTTCTAGGAGATCCACACAGCGCTGGTTGTCTTGGTATTTGACAAAGGACCACTCCAGCCCCTCTGATACGTATTCCTCCTGGGACAAGCAGAAAGAATTCAGACACTGGTGAAAGGAGCCTCTTGCATGTCTGAAGCCTGGACGCACACGATCGTCGATTACGCTACCTGCTGAGCTCGGAGGTAGTGGGCAACAAAGTGCTGCTGTAGCTTTTCATTGGCATAGTTGATACACAGCTGCTCTAAGTTTGTTGATCTGGAAGCTCTCAAACCCGTACACATCTAGAACACCTGGAAATAAAAGGAGAGGAAACAGCTGTGTCAGCTGATAGAAAGCAGCTTCATGAATTCAGAGGCAATTTATGTGCTTTTCTCCAGCTAACTGTAGTTAAGGAATCCTGTACCTATGAAGTTGCACCAAGTGGATTTGTCGGCACATATGCTGTTGTTGATGAACGTGACCAGCCAATCAAATAATCTGTTGGACAATAAGACGCATGTTTGCAAAGAGATGACCGGAATGCTCTCTGTGTACAGTAAACACAATGCATGATGGTTTCACATTTCAGCATTTGAGGACTAAAGATTCTTCACCTGAGAGGAAAAACAAGCTCCAGCACCTCACATTACTTTATCACACTCTAACGGGCAGCCAAGCAATAGAGATCTAATGGTTATTCTTACTGGGCATAGATGACTTTTGCCAGGCAGTCTCTCCTCACGCTGCACTCTGACTGGGAACAGGGTTTGAGAACACTCTGTTTCCCCTGCCTTTAGTGTTCTCACACTAATACATGTCTGAAGCTCCTCAGCAGGGACTTGCTAGCATCTTAGCAGCACTCTGTAAGAAATCTGACACGACACACAAGCATTTCATGACTGTTCTACAGAGCGAGCACAGGACTTTTATTGCTTGAATTCACATAATTCACTGAATTCTCTTTAGCACTTCAATACCTTTGGACTGGTCCATAACATGACATGGTTGTGACTCATCTGCTGAGGAGAAATTTAGATTCCCCAGGTGTAAAATCCCTGCTAATATCTGTAATACATGACGCCAGACAGGAGAAAAATGGTCATATTTAGGAAGACAGAATCAAAAAATGAACATACAAGTGGATGTAAAGATTCCTCAAATCTTACAGAAAATATTTTGTCTCTGCCGGTGGACTTTGAGGCCCAGGTGGACCATCGCCTCGACAGTCTCATGAAAACAGTCCTCTAAAGCATCCACACAATGAAAAGTCAGAACAAATGACAAAATATGTCAAATACAAAGGTGGAACACAAGCTGAAGACTGACCGTCGATTGTTTTTTCAGCATTTGGCAGCCAGGCAAAGCATTGTCCATGTGGGATGTTCCACTCCTCCCTCTGCTCATCAGACGCCCCCTTCAGCATCTGAACGATACATTTGTTTGTTCATGAGATCAGGACAGATCCAGCAACCACCAAGAAGGTCCCACTCACGTCATTTGGTTTTAACATGAGTGGAATTCCATTCAAATCTCTTTCCAAAGAAAACTCTTGAAAACCCCTCAGTAACTTCCCCGTGTTCCTCCTGCTCCCTGGTGTCCACCAACCACTGAGAGATGCTCATGTGAATGTTGGGTTTAGCAGAATACCGGTACTTCATCTGCTGAGCGTCATGAGTTTAACTGATGTTAACTGGAGTGATACAAATAAATCTGACATGACCAGTTTCATTCCATTGATTGTAATGGTTTAAACCGTAATGATATTTTACCCTGAATCTGGTTCAATATCCTAAACTAGACACCCTGCATTTGATCAAAGATGAATCTTGAGTTCAGTTAGCTCACCTGGTAAAAGATGTGGAAGTTCCTTTCATTAGCTGGTTGACAGCCACCCTGGTCTTCTCCAGCAAGTAGGACTGCACGGACGCCCCCCACTAACAGCTGACACCTTCTCACAGACAACAGACGTCACTGGGCACCGGCCTCTCCACTTTCAGACTTTGACATCACAGTGTTCTCACCGGTCGAGCTGGAGCTGAATGTACTTTCCAAAGCGGCTGCTGTTGTTGTTCCGCAGTGTGCAGGGCGTTACCTACATGGAGGGTAGAGTGTTAATGGCCAGACCAGGAGTCATTCATACAGCCAACTGTGATCACCTCTGTGAAGCAGAGGTATCGCAGGTCCTTCCATCATGCCACAGTCTGACGGTACAAGCAGGAGCTTCTCAAACAGACAACACAGCCACTGCACATCCAGAGGGACTTTACCTGCACTACCACTTCACTGCTGATCTCCATTTTTCCATGTCATTTTCTCATTTCAATTTACTTTTAAAGTTAATATAAATGTGTATCTGAAAAAAGGAATATCACGTAAAAGTTTGTTTTTCCAGTGATTTAATTCAAACAGTGAACTTTTGTACATTCATTCAAACATAAACTGAAATAAATATGACATTCTCAGATTTGACATTTATGGAGTTTAAACTGCGTCATTAGTGGTTCATTCGAACCTGACACAAAACCTGTAATATTTTGAGATAGGTTTCGACACTGAAACATTCTGACAAAAACTACTGAAGTTCTCCATCATATTCTAATGTATGTATGTATGTATGTAAACTTAAAAACGTGTGCTGATGTTTTTCTATCATGAATAAGTACATATTTCTAGTGTATATTAGCTGTACTTATTGTGTATTACATGTTAACTTACTAACTTACTAATCTATTATTATTATTATTTACTATTTAACACAAACAGTGTGCTTTGGACATTTCCCCCGTAGGACAGTAAAGGCTGGTCTCACCAAAAGCCTCCATGATGGGGTTGGAGTCCAGCACCCTCCGCTCTATTCTTTCCACCGTGTCGTGACTCTCCATCACTGAGGACGAGGCTGCCACAGTGGGCGTAGTACTTCATCAGACAACGAGATGTCCATGTCTGGGAGGAGAAAAAAAAGCATGCATTTATTCATTCACCGGAAGACTCAACCTGTAGATACACACCCCTCATCATCTTATGATTCTTTGGCTCCCTTTGTTGTATTTCAAACAGGGGGGTTCTCTTTGGTAAGCCTTTTTAAATTCAAAAGAAAAAAATGAAAAATGACCAGAGGACAATGAAACGTTAAAGGTGTATTGGTTGACGTGTTAAATATTGGAGGGTTACCTTTCCTGCCCCGCTCTCACCACTGACCACCAGCGACTGGTTCACTGGCTCCAACTGACCCCGCACGTTCCTGTAGGCTTCCTCTGCCCACAGATGAAGACATGTGGTTTGGACTCCTGGTGACGAAATGTACACGTTTACCTGCATGGAGGAGACTGTGGACTTCATGTTCAGTTTAACGCTGTTCACCAGGAGATTCATGTCTGTGAATAGGTTCAACTGATCATGAAACAACACGTGTTTTATTGGAGTGTAATACTGGCTTGTTGACGTCAGCTGGCTCCTTGATGAATGTTTGCATGCTTTACTCCAAGAAGATCACAGAGACAATGGAGCGTAGCCTCTCTACTCATCAACACCAGACGTACCTGGGGCTGAGGAGCGCAGTGATATTCCTTCATCACCTCTACAGAGTAAAGGTGTGGAACAGGCTGGAAGGGGTTAAGAGCCACCAAGGTGCAACCAGCATGGGTGTAAAACACCTTCAGGCTGTACCGGGCCTGTAGGCATTTTAAAACTGCAGGAGGACAGATGTGAGGTGTTAATAGGTGTAAAAACAGGGTCTACTGCCAGCCAAGAAACTCCTGTCACTTCTATGAACTGTGCCTCCAATCACTGTGTTACTGTCAACGATTGACTGCTCCATCTGCACATTTCATATGGGCAAATGGACACAAATACACTGGAAAACATTGTTACTGACAAAGTTTTAATTAAACAACAGGTTTACGGAACACAAACATTTACTGCCTGTATAGACAGACAAGTTTCCATGACCTCCTCTCGTGGTAGATAGTCTCCTCTGACCAGACAGCCACTGTATTTAAACCAGTCTCTTCATGAGCTGCATTTACTGGTTCACAGACCATTTCTGTGCAAACCCCCGTTCTCATGCTTAACAGTGGTGAACATTTCACCTATCTTTTCTGTCGTGTGCTTTAGCCAATGTTTAAAGTCATCCTTTTATTACCAGATTTCTTCAAATGTCTGTTTCCTGTCATGAATGCGTTCAAAAAAATGAATTCATGAAATGAAAACAAATGGAGACTGCATCAGAGTAAAATAAAGTGACTTACATGTGCATCAAATCTGATCTCTTGTGAGATCAAATGAAGGATTTATCTATCTGTCTATCCATCTATCTGATGTATTCACTGAAGGTTTAACTGCAGACTCCAAATGACGCTGCAGCTGTACCTGTTGTTGGGGTCACCGGGTTGACTTTGGTGAGATCATCATACGTGTGGAGTTGGTCTTCCTCAACAAGGAAAGCCTGAACATCCTCCTCCAGTGAGCCATTGAGGCATCGGTCAGGAGAACAGACGTTGTGAACAAAACTCTTCACCTTCAGTAAAACACAGAAGCAACCAGAAAGCATAGTGAGTTCAACACAAACCTACAGACATCAGGTGGGCACAGATGCGTTCAGGATTTATGTTTTATGTCTGTTCTGTTTATTTCTTTGTTTTTTATTTGTTTATTTCTATTTGTTTCTTAAATATTACAAAAAAGTAACATGTAAAAACATAAAAAACATATATCCAGTGTGTGAAATGATCATTTCAATCAGAAATCAAGCTTCTTAGGGTGCCCACCCCTTCTGTTTGGCTCCTGTAGTGAAACAGCACCACTCTGCATCACTGTGTCCACCATGTCCTGAAACTAGCATATGGATTATGACTTAATCAACAGCTGTAGCGCCTGAAGCTATTATAGTTCCTGCCATCCTTTCTCTGACAAAGGCTGAAGAACAGATGAGGTTGTTCTCAACTAAAACTCGTGAAGACTCAGCTGCTGTCTGTCATGACACAGGATGGTGTCGGTGGTCTGACAGTTTGCAGGCATTCCATATGTTTTAGACCTGAAGTTTCAAGTCCAATGTGTTCAATTCAATTTTTATCAGAGTTTTTGTTGGAGCATATCGCACAAAGTTGCAACACTGGCGATCTTGCCCAGGGTAAGAGATAGGTGATAACCAGTGAGAATAATAGGGTTTGTTTGTTTTTTTTCAAATGAAGTTCTGATAACTCCTTCAAATATAACACTATACATCACAATACTATTAAACAATCTGGGAAGAAGCTGTCAATCAAACCATAGTTAAAAAATGAAATCAAATAGAAATGTGCCCATCATACTACAGAAGTCGTTAACAGCTTGTACTGAAATACAAAACATTTTAACTAAACTCCCTTTAACTACATTGTGCACCACTGCATAGGATGTCATGTTTAATCCATTCAGTCCCACTTACTTCAGGCTGACACTTTATCCTTCCAAGATCACGTGGACTGAATGCAGCTTGCATGAAGACTGTCAACAGTCTGAGTGTGCAAACAGATTTAAATAATCCAAGGTAGGCTACATCTCATTATTCTGTGAGCCACTTTCAACCCCTGAATCAATTCAGCCAATTCACAGTATGGACAACAACCAAATTGATTCCTCTATGATTAAGATGTACCGTAATGTGTCACAACACACTGTTAAACATGAAGCACTACGGAGCAAAAGAGATTTACTTCAGGCACAATGGAGCATTTTTACAACAATCCAGTGGGGAAAAGCCAAACGTGACACAAACGGAAATCATAAGTCATATATATATGTAACTTATATATATATCAATACAACACTGCCACTATAATGTGACGTCATGACACTGGATTTCAAGTGTAGATAGACAACAGCCATGTTTGACTGTGTTGAAAAGTTACTAATAAAAGATGACACCTTACTGAATGTCCATTTAATTCAATGTGTGTGTGTGTGTGTGTGTGTGTGTGTGTGTGTGTGTGTGTGTGAGCGAGAGAGAGAGAGAGAAAGAGAGGGAGAGGGAGAGAGAGAGACAGAGACAGAGAGACAGAGAGAGAGAGAGAGAGAGAGACAGACAGACAGAGGTCACAAAGCCTTGGTGAACCCGCCGTTCACAACCACAAACACGTCTAGGTTCCAAACTGAAAACTGGAAGCAGCTGAGAGGTCCCAGAAAAAACTTACCGTCCCTCCATTGTCGTGTGAACTGAAGTGGCTTTGCTCGTTCGCAGAACTCATTAGTTTAACTGTCAGTCGAACAGCTTAAAAAAACAGATCTGCTCTTATGACTGTTTATTCTACTCTGTCGTGAACACGTACGTTCCCATTCCTCTGGGACTTTCCTCAGACGGACACGTTCCACCGCCCGCTACCTCTGAATGTCCAACCGACACCGACCGACCGGACGACCGCCTCCAAACCCACGGATTCCCGCCCTCTTCCTGATACTTCACGGACCGTCAGTCGACATCGGGATTAAATACACAGTGTCACAATTTCTCTCCAGTTTCTTATTTATCAGATTTAAGGCTTTGTGTTTATCATGTGTTTAATTATTTTGATTTCGCATTAATCATTTCCTGTCCATGTTTTAATCAGTGGTCGACTGGAATCTGGCTATTATATATTTAAAAGGAAGTTTGTATTCATTATATGATTACAGTCACAACACAAATAATAATAAGCACAAATGATATGCACAGGTGTTTTTTTCCTGCGTGTCAGTCCCAGTGAGTCGGAAGTTTTCAGAAATCCGAGTCACTGGAATGCAGCGTTTGACAGAACACGGAAGTCATCCAGCAGCTGGCTGGGTGAGAAGCGCCGATCAACTCCAATGGTGGAAACCGACAAATTAATCAGCATACAACCCTGACTAATCCGTGGTAAGCAACAGGACACATAACTGCATTTGTATTGTTATTTAACTTTGAATCGACTAAAGAACTCCACACGGCGTGACGACTAATCCCGAATACGTGTTTTGCCTCCATTGTTATGGTAACTTTATAGCTAATGCATACAACCAGTGACTACTGTGTCCCATAGTAAATCGTATGTAGATGGTGCATGCTGTTAACTATCGTGATGGCCAGATGAAGCTTCATAAAGCATTGAAGCTTCCATACATACGCTGAAGCTTCATGGTGCCCATTTGCTCTACTTCACCATTAAGTGGACAAATCTAAAACAACTTAATCAGTTGTGAAAACACAACAATTGGTTCATTAATTCAGTGCTTCGTTTCACTGACATCTTGTGGCGAATTGTTATAGAGCAAAGAAATGTTTTACTAATTCTCGGGTTTGTGTGAATAATGTAAATGAATATTTGTAAAGTCTGATTGATTCTGTAAACATATGTAGATATGATGGAAGCGTGTGATTGTGTACATTGCTTTTAAAGTTTTTTTTTTAGAAATATTCTTTTGTCTTTGGAATGAGCTGGTTTCTTTTTTTGCTGACGCCTCCGAGCTTTCGAGAACACACGTTCACTCTGCAACAGATGCGGCTGGTGTGCATACAGTAGATGCTTGCCAGTGTGGCGTATCAGCTGGTTTGATCCAGTCACTCAGGCAACCAAAGCATTCCCTGCTTAGTACATCATCCGTCACGTGACTGACTGTTTGTGCACCAAAGCAAGTGCCGAAGCAGTGGTGGGAAATGCTGCTGAGTTAGAAGCTTTTCGCACAGATGTCAGACGACCATCACTAGTCCTAACAGACACAAGCCATGCCTTAATATGCGCTTCACAAAAATCCTCCTGAATTTCGTGACACACACTTTGAAACGTCAACATGGAAAGGCACATGCGTAAATATATGTTCATTTGGATAGCAGTAGATATGTATTTTAGTTGTCCTTTCACTTCTACAGTTCAGTCTGCGTTAATAGATCTGAATTAGCTTGTACACAAATGTCCATGTTTACGTCTGTGCAGTAAATGCTAATTTTAATGTTTGCAGGACATGTCTGCGAAGGAAGTGAAGGAAGCATTTGTCCGTAATCTCAATGGGACCAGTCTGGAGGAGGTGGCACTGGGCTCATTTCTCACCCCGCTGTGCTTCATCAACAGAGGGTTCATGTTGATCATCTGCCACAAGGCAAAAGGAAGTCTTCCTTTGCCACTTCCAGTAGTTTCTCACTTGTTTCTAGACTTCCTTACACTTGTCCTCCCACTCATTCTGTCATGCACCGTCCTCAGTGACATGCTCTTCCAGGTCGTCCTGAGCTTCACTGTAGCTTTGACTTGTGTCTTTTGTTTTATCTACAGTTCCAACAGTCAAACTACCGTCAGCTCTTTCCCTCAAAGTCATGTTCAGTTCAGCCAAGTTCCCTTTGTGACCTTTTTTAGAGTGATGGTGAATGTTCAGACAGCTATCAGTATTCTTGCCGTTGACTTCAGTGTTTTCCCAAGAAGATATGCCAAAACCGAAGTTTATGGGACCGGAGTTATGGACTTTGGTGTCGGAGCCTTCGTCTTTGCAAATGCTCTTGTATGCCCTGAAGCACGGAGAAGGACCATTTCTGGATCTAAGTTGAACTATATCTCCAAGCAGATCGTGTCTGTCTGGC
Organism: Lampetra planeri; assembly: GCF_965212315.1. Classification (NCBI taxonomy): domain Eukaryota; kingdom Metazoa; phylum Chordata; class Hyperoartia; order Petromyzontiformes; family Petromyzontidae; genus Lampetra; species Lampetra planeri. Next base: position 23,191 of record NW_027615717.1, read on the forward strand.
CGCTGGTTGCTCTCGGATTGGCCAGGCTAGCGTCTGTCAAAATGACCAACTACCAAGAGCATGTTACAGAATATGGTGTCCACTGGAACTTCTTTTTCACACTCGCCATTGTCAGAGTTTTGGTTTCCATACTTTTGATTGTTTTACCAGTCAGCAAATCAGGACTCTTCGCCCTTTTGTTCTGTGGATTCTATCAGTTCGCCCTGGAGTCAACGGGGCTCAAGGCTTTCCTCATCCATAACAGTGACAGAGAAAAGGACTTTCTACATGCTAACAAGGAGGGTATGTTCTCTGTCGTGGGCTATGTAGCCATCTACATGGCAGGAGTTCAGAGTGGACTCTATGTGATGCAGCCGAGGTCCCAGGTCAGGGAATGGCTCAAAGCCCTTTGTAACCTCTTACTGGGATCTTTAGTGCTGTTCGCTGCGTTGTACACGTGTCAGACACTTGTGGAGCCAGTGTCACGGCGCTTAGCTAACCTGCCTTTTTGCCTCTGGAGTGTTGCTCAGTCACTGTTTTTTATATCCTGTATTGGTATAGCTGATGTGATTTTACTTTTTTCCAAAAGGATATCAGGCTGCCACATTGTACCAACATCATGGAATATATTTAAAAAGCAATCTGATTCAGTCTGTGACAAAAAGGTCGGTGAGATGGAAAGAATCTGCCTTGTTCAGGCTGTCAACAAGAATCAGTTGTTATTTTTTTTGCTGGCAAATATCATGACAGGTTTGACCAACTCCACAGTGGACACACTGAGTTGCACTGATTTATTTTCAGTGTGTGTTTTGCTGTTGTACATGTTCATGAATTGCACTATAATGTATGTTTTCAATGTCTGTGGAATAACAGTAAAATTCTGGTAAAAGGACATCTGTAAAATGTATTTATATCATGTGGAACTGATAAATCTTGATACGTTTTTTGACAAACAGGTGCCATTGAATAACACAGTGATGACATCTTACCCCTTCTGCTCATTTGTGTTTGTTTTTCATGGAATGCACCTTCTGTAAATCAGTGCAATACTCACTCTCACCTTTAGCCCTGTGCATGTTGTCTAGACCAGGGGTCTCAAACCCGTGGCCCACAGGCCAATTGCAGCCCCCGGGATGATATTTTGCAGCCCCCACCTTAACATGAAAGTTTAATGTCAAGTGTTGTGTGCATGCGCTAGCTGGAAAAACCTGACAGTCACAGTAGGGTATGTGGCTCCTGGGGGCGGGCCGTCGGCTGGGTTTGGTGCAACACTTGCCATAGTTGTTGTGCAATACAACAACTACGCCCGTATTACACTGCATTCACATGGAATCAGAGAAACGGCAGACAGCAAAATGGATGTCATCAGATCAGATTCACTGCACAGTTCTAGCTCGACTCAGCTCTACTCGGTTTGGTTCCATTCAGGTCTTTTCCATTCCAATTCAGGACCTCTTCTGTGTGGGTGCTGATGTCACAAGCAGGACACAGAACTCTGCTCCACGCTGTGGTCTGTCCATCCAGATCCGTGCAGCTCTTATAATAAACCAAACAAAACTCACAGGAACATCTGTGTCTGTGTCTCTGTCGTTAACGGACCACAGGGTGTTTTGTGCACATCAGACATGTTCAACGAGAATGTGACGAGGAATAACTGTAGCGGTATCGCTGGGAGCTTGACTTGTCTGGAATCTTGACAGAGCTTGACAGAAAAAAACACCAGGTACTGGGTTCTATCGCCAGCCGAAATGCAAAAAAGCCAGGGAGAGTCATGGAACTATGTGGTAGAAACCTCCCGTTAGTGACTGAGAGAAGGACGGTAAAATTTTAACTTTTACCATCTGCTACCACGGAATTCACTACCAGGTGTGACACACCTTCAGTTTTCAATTTAATATCTAGAAAAAAGCAGGATTTTATAGCCATATGTATTGATATGATAATAACACTAAATAATACACAAGACTATATTTTATTCTATTTATTGTAAACAATACAACATCGCCATAAAAACATGTCATGTGGGTCCCGTTTGCTGTTGCGCTAACTAGAACCCATTCAAAAGAAGTGTTAATAATGTTGGTGGTTTGGTGGAAAAGTACATCTCCACCAGACTTGAAATGGATTGCGGCCATGACAGAAATAACATTGAAATAACATTAATAATGATAGAGGGGAAGAGAGGGGCCCATGGGGCTGTTTCTTGAGTACAGACTTGTGAAAACAACAGGAACAGAAGCTGTGACTAAATATTTGTATATGTAAAGGTGTGAATTACTCTGTATTGATATATATATATGTGTGTGTGTGTGTGTGTGTGTGTGTGTGTGTGTGTGTGTGTGTGTGTGTGTGTGTGTGTGTAGGTACCATACATCAGGGATCCACTGCAACACTGTGTGACTTAGTTGTATTGATGTGTAAAGTGAAAAAGAAAAAACTTGAAAACATGAACAAAGCTTTTTTGTGGAATACCTGATTGCGGCCTAGCCTCACCCTTACTCTGCCTCCAACAAAACATAGGTTAAGACAAAACTGTAGTAATGCAGACTCATTATCAAACCTTTTCTGAGTGAAGCTGGAATCACACTATATTACCCCCCCCCCCCCCCCCACCCATACACACATACACACACACACTTGCCATTAAAAATATTAGTGCAGTCTTATTTGTCCTGCGATCAAATACACACACCAATGCATGTTTACCTGGTTTCTTTACATATACATGCATGCATCCACGGACGTCAAAGAAAGTTTGCTTCTGGAGAATTTACGTGGAAAAAAGGCTTTGAGGAATGTATGTCAGACTTTCTAGAGTTTTCTAAGTTTTGTCCAAACAGCCTTTCTGATAATATTTTCATGACAAAATGAAATGCTGCTCCAAGCCCACATTGGTGTATTCGACCTACACTGTCAGCCTGTGCTATCAACAGTCCACGTTTCTGTGGCAGGACACCTAGACCCACCGCCTTAACTGGACCACACACACATGCTGCTAACGCCCCACATGAATTGTTCATCAGTGCATTTTTGCTGACTGACTCACACACACCAACGTTCCTTTACTCCGTTCATATATAGTTGCCTATGTGTCAAATACATGATCTGTAAATGGTCTTCCGCCGCCTAGCGGCATTGCGTGTAATAACGTCATCTACGACGTACCGGGGGCAAGGGTCAATTTGTAGAATCCGCCACCCTAGAAACCTGAGTCACCGTCGCACTCATTTCTTTTTTTTTAATAGTATTTAAAGGGGGCTTAATAAGCAGGTGTGTATGAACAGTGTTGGTCTTTAGTTAAGAGTGTGACAGAAAGTGACTGAGTAACTCGTGTGCATGTGCTAGTCAGAGAAGCTGCAGTGACAGTCACCAAGCTCAACTTTATTAGCCGTGTCCAAGCTTGCTAATGCTAGCTACTAAGGTGACAAGTTTGCTAGCCTCGGCAGGGCGCAAACATTGTGAACGTATGAACATTGATGTCGTCGGTTAGTCCTATACAGTTTCAAGTGATCGTCGCCAGTCGTCCTTACCCGCATCGAATGCTTCTTGGTGACATAGAACTGAGGGACGTTAGCTAGCAGGCTAATGAAAAGTAGCAAATAGCCGGTCGACGCTAGCGTGACTGAACCTGTAACTTCAACGATATTGTCCAAACCAGTTCAAACTCAGTCTAAACAAATACAATGACACACATTTCTTTCCATAAACTATAATTTTTCAGGTAATTTCCCCGTTTAACTGTTAAACGAGTTAAATCTAGGTCAAGGCAAGTGTTTAGCATAGGTACGCGGTGCTCAATCAGCACAGTGTCATATCGTTGGGGTATTTTGGCTTGTGCATGTCATGTCGTGTGAAGATAGCATGTATGTATTATAATGGCAACGTGATGTGGCGGTTGTTCCTCAATGACCTGTGCCAGATTGGTATTAGTTTGTTGTGGCAGCCTGTGCTGAGGTCACTTTTGGTCTGGATCCACAGATAAGCTGCCTTCAGACGGAACTGGATGACACCATGGCCCGTCTGGTAGCTGTCTGCAGGGACGGGGAAGAAGACTACCCATTTCTAGCAAGACAAATCCCATTGTATATTGACGACACTCTCTCGGTGAGTATATGTGCATGATCGCAATATTTTTGTCAACAGCACAGTTACAAGCTCTGTTTGCATTGTTTTTCGTCCCCCTTATCATTTCTGAAATTTATGTGCTTATATATCACCAAGGTCTTTCTGCGATCCATTAGATATTGGTAACCTGTGATATTTACACTAAAGTGGTTAGTTGCTGTAATTGTTCGTCCAATCCATACTGGTCCTGAAGGGATCTTTTTGTATGTTTCTGCTGTACATGTGCAGTCATTATTTTGTTTATCTACCAGTACTAATAATGTACCAGCAGTACCTGTGGAAATGCTCTCAAGGGATAACATGTAACATCGTGTCCTGTGTTGTTTTGTTTGTTTGTGATTTGATTTGAAACAACACAAACCTCTGTGTGAGTGTTCAGCTACCAGATGCTTGCATGTTTCTGACCTTGTTTCAGTTACTGAACTTGAATAGTTTAAATGCACTCTTGAACAACAAAAGCAGTATAAGATTCAATTTGAGATGTGCCCGTTTTATTTTCATCACTAAGTGGTGAGTGAAAACACATAGTTTAATTTGGTACACAAAACTGAAGGATAATGGTGATGATGAAGCTGATGAAGAAAGCTTAAACTTAAAAAAACACTGACTGTGGCTGTGTAGGGATGGGAAGTGAAGAACATAAGTCAGCGTCTGGTACAGTGTTTGGAACTAATCTGACGTGTGCTGTGACAAAGCATCATGTTGTCAATTTGTTTGTATGTGAGTAGGGGCAGACCCAACTGAAGCTTATTTCCTCATGTGTACATAACGACATTATGCATGAGCTCAATGTTGTGCCAGATAATCAGTGTTAGTGAGTTTCAGAGTCTGTCATCTTCAAAAGAGACACATTAATGATGTAAACAATAACGGGACGTGTGGGAGTGGGTTTACATTAACTGTCGGTCATTATCGCTTGTTGGCAGATGGTGATGGAGTTTTCTGATTGTGTGACGGATGTTGACAGACATGAAATGAACATGTCTCGTTGGAAAAAATTCACGGAGGTTAGTATTTTTCTTTCTTTAACGTTTATGTTCTTAAGCTCTGCCAAGAGAGGTATCGAATGTCTAATGTACACGTCCTTTGTCTATAGTTTTACAACAAGTTGAAGCGCCAGGATTTGAATATGGCACTGCTAGTGATGTCCAGAGAGGTGTACAGCGCCTTATCTCAGCTGGTGCCATGCGTTGGCTGCAGACGAAGCGTGGAGCGCCTGTTCTCCCATTTAGTGGAATCAGGGACACCAGCACTGGAGCCGCTAACGGTGAATCCCTCGGGTGTGCTCTCTGTCAGCAAGGCCTGTTTGGCAGATATAAAGAAGCTCTACAGTCTCTTCTATGTCCATGGGTGAGTTACAGAGAAAAAACTCAGGCATGAATGAACAGAAATCAGCTAAAGAACCAGGTTCTAAATATCTGAGGTAATTGTTGGAACACTCTTTCAGTATTGTACTGGTTTGCTTGTATTTATTTCTGTACAGGTCAAAGTTGAATGACGTGATTGATGCCATTCCAAAAAGCAAGAAAAACAAGCGATGTCAGTTGCACTCCTTAGACATTCACAAACCTAAACCCTTGGGGTGAGTAAAATCACCTTTCCTCAAGTTACATGTCTTTCTGTCCCAATCCTTTGGGAACAATAGTGGGAGCGTTTTAATATTGTTTTCTGTCAAAGTATAGTGAAGGAAGAACGTGTGTTTTAACTTTTGCAGCACCTCAAAAGTCTTAAGTTGTAATATCTCGGACAGAATCACCTGGAAAGGATTGGCTTTTATTTTGACAGAAGTTACACAGAAGCTATGCACATGGCCGTGCTCCCAAATCTTACAGTCATCCTGAACTACAAATTGTTTGCAAAAGTGTATTTTCTGTAGTAGGCTGTTATTTCTGTGGGTGTGCCTCTGTAGCCAGTCAGTCATTTTAGAGCCATTCACCTCAGCAAAGATTGGAAAGAAGTATCCTTCCTGTGACAGACCGTTGTAGCTTGTCTGATTATTTGGTTTGCAGATAGTTTCTTTTCTCACCTCAGCACCTTCATTGTCTGTACATTCAACACCTAAGGCTGGCGTGTCCCTCCCAGAGAGAGGGATCCCTCTTTCTGAGGTTCTCCCTGAGGTCCCTGAGGTTTTTTTTTTTATTTGTGTAGCCCATCATCACAATTATAATTGTCTGGATGGACTTAACAGTACGTACAATACTACACCCTCTGTCGTGCTTTGCTTTAAATAGTTGCTGGCTACCCCAGGTGGAGGTGTGGATTTGTGTTGTAGGTTCTAAAGATGGTTCATCTGCCTTGTCATGATGAATTTTGTCGTATGTCTGCTCACAGGGGAAGCTGGATGGATGTGTGGGAGCTGATGTCTCAGGAGTGCAGGGATGAGGTGGTTGTTATCGATAGTGCCTGTCTCTTAGAGACACTGGAGACTTACTTACGTAAACACAGGTAAGGTGTGACTCTTGAGTCAAAGTCCTGTAATGGGCTAGTGGGGAACTACACTACTTCATCACTGTCTTTTACGTAGGTTTTGCACTGACTGTAAGAGTAAAGTCCTGAGGGCATATAACATCTTGGTCGGGGAGCTGGACTGCAGTAAGGAGAAGGGGTACTGCGCCGCCTTGTATGAGGGACTTTGCTGTTGCCCCCAGGAACGACACATCCACGTGTGCTGTGAGACAGACTTTGTGGCTCACCTCCTGGCCCGGGCACAGCCTGAGTTTGCAGGAGGCTATGAGTAAGTAAAAGCCAAATCCTTTTCCCTGCTCTGTCCTTATTCCGCCAGTGTTTATGAATCCAATTTATGATTAATTCTTCTTAAGATATAGAGAGAGACATGCCAAGACCATCGATGTTGCACAAGAAGAAGTCCTCACCTGTCTGGGCATCCATCTCTATGAGCGGTTGCATAAGATCTGGCAGAAGCTACGAGCAGAGGAGCAGACCTGGCAGATACTGCTCCATTTGGGAATTGACATGCTTCGTAAAAGCTTTGAGGTACGTTGAATCCAGCATGGGTATGTTTGTCTCGAATCAGATGACAGCTGTCCTTACTGTTTGTTCATGGTTCTGCCCCAAAGATGGCGGTGGAGAAGATGCAGGGCATCAGTCGGTTAGAGCAGCTTGTGGAGGAGCTGTCAAAGGAGGAGAGAGTCAAAGAGCTGAAGCAGGAGAAAAAGAGGCAAAAACGAAAAAATCGACGCAAGAGCAAGTGCAGCTTTGACATATCTGACCAGAAAGCAGAGCACACGAAGGAAGTTCAGGATGAGGTAAGAGCCTGGAGCATTCGTCAAGATGCTCGACCCAAGTTTGCCTGCATTCAGCTTTGCCTCCTTTGCGCGTGTTGAAGGATTCACTGGAGTTCGTGAAGGTCAGCTGTGAGGCCTGCAGCAGCCGTAGTGACGGAGACGAGGAGAGCATCTCTGCCAATGGAAGCACATTCTGTAGCTGCCCAGACAACGCTAAACACGGTAAAGACGCACACAGGCACCACTAGCTAACCACCGCAAAACAGCACATCCATGGGTCCACCAGGCTGGAGATCCAGACGCACGGCCAGCAGTATTCCGTCTGGGCACCAACCACTGGAGCTCATTCATGATCAGAGGAAACTGTCATAATGAAGTTTTGACCACGACACAAACAATGTAGAATATGGAGAGGTTTGTGGGTTTTTGTCAGAGGAAGAGCAAAAGCTGAAAGACAGACACGATCGCCAACACGGAACTCCACTCTGCAGTTCGCTCCAGTTCTGATAGTAAATGTTCTAACCGACCAAGAACCGACAGCCCTCTGCCTGTAGTGACCAATCAGAGGACGGCCCTCTGTCTGTAGGGACCAATCAGAGGACGGTATTCTGTCTGTAGTGAGTAGGTTTCTGTCAGACATCACCGTTCCTCCATCAAACTCAGCCCGTCTTCTCCAAAACAAACTTCACTATTGACTTGAATCCGTGACTCTAACGTCACCTTGGTCGTCGTAGTTGCTTACAGTGTTATTTTGACAATGAACCTGTTGGTGCAAAGGTCTGTCGCTCTTTACAGATGTGACTCCATTTTTCCTGACTATTATCGAGTCAAAGATAGATGAACGTGGACTGTATTTGTCTCTGTCCAGATTTTGCCTCCCACAGTAGTGACTACGGCTATTTCTCCAGCATTGATGGTAGTGACATGGGGTCACGAGAGGGCTCGGACGTCGCCTGCTCTGAGGGAATCTGCAACCACGATGAAACAGGTCAGGACCCTGGAAACAGTTTGAAACACACAGCTCTGAGGTGTCCTCATTCCTTTGACTCATCCACAGGTGTTGACCCAAATACACATCTCTGTGATGAAGACAAGCATGAAGATGCAGAAGACAGTTGTGTTGAATGCTGGCCACACCTGGAGGAAAACACTCAGTATATGAGTAAAAAGAAGAAAAGAAAGAGTTTATGTAACAAACAGGTAAGGGACAAACGAGAGGACTCCTCTGCACACGACATATGAAGACATTAAGGGTCTGTAACACTGAATGCAGGGACAAAGAGCTTGTCTGTCAGCGGGGGGACACAGCAGACCGCAGGAAACCGCCTTCGCACATTCTCCAAGCCGAAGATGTCTTTTCAGCCTCCTGTGGTGATAAGTCTGCCAGCATGGGACAGCAATTATCTTGGACCACATTTAGAAATGGTCTTCATGCAGAAAGTCCAGGAGCAACCCTAAGTCTGGTGGAACTTCTGGTAAGTGACCACGGATCTGATCTCTTCATCTTGGTTCTGTGATGTAACCGGGGCTCTTTGCTCGTGTTCACACAGGATGATTCCGATGCGATTTCCGATGAGGAGAACTGTCTGACGCAGGATGAAATTCAGACATTTCTACAAAGGAATCAGTCCTTCTACAGCAACCGCCATCATTACAGACAGCTACTGAAAGAGCAATTCACTAACTACTGCCGTTCACCGAGAGGAAGCTGGTGTGTGGCAAGTGATTCAGTGTCAGCTAATGTCCTCTTTCCCTGGGAAAACACTCATGACCACTACTGCAACACGTGAACTGAAGTTTTCAAGTAACGTTCGTGTCCTGTTTGGTCGATGGTCTTTCCTCTATTTTGAGTAAATGTGATTTGTCACCCCTGATTTGATTTGTTGAACACATTCTCACCTGTACGTAGCTGATGGTATTCTGTAGAGCTGTTGGGGAAGGAGCACAGTGGTGTCTAATAAAGCTTTGCAAGCTGTGGGGAATGTTTTAGAAGTCTTCTTTCTTTCTTTTGTTTCTACAGTGTTTCTCTCGTTTCACTTTTAAATGTGTACAGAATGTTAAATGTGAAGATTTTACAAAGAATGAACACCCGTTTGGGCTTTGGGTGCGACGTGAAGATGCAATGTGCAAAATTTACTAAATAAAGAATATTGATTTGCATTATAGCAGTGACATTTTCTGAGTTGTTTTTGAAACGAACTTGTTTTCAGGAATTTACCATGAGCACATGAATGAATCTGTGTCAGTACTGTGGATATGTATCATGTTTAAGCCCCTAAAAAGTAACTCACAGACGCTTTTGCTTACTGAACGTTTGATCATCCTTTTTGGAAACTAAATCTTTGTCCATTTCTATTCACGTGTGTTGGAGGCTGCATATAATGTACAAACCTCCAGCAGTTTCATTTTGACAGTATGACACAAGTGATCATCCAACAAATAGGTTAGATTGAGACGAGTCTGCAGATTCAGTTTGTGTGTAACACTGTGGACACTCCAGGTGCTGAGCTAAGCATGATGTTAACATGTCAACTGCTGCAGCTGCTCATTTTTGTCCTGTCATTGACAATTCAGCAGTTTCCGTTCATATCAAAAGCAAAACAAGTTACACTGATAAGACAAACGCAGTTGGGGAAAAAAACATTCAAGAAAAATTGGATGTTTTTTTAAAAACAAGCTTGCTTCTTTGGTTTAATTTAGCCTCAGCGCCTTGAGTTGATTGGTCTGAAAAGGTATAATTTAAATTGTTTGTCATGGTGTCGTCTGCTTATTTGTTGTGATCACCCTATCTACCTTGTATCTACCCCTCCCTCCCGTCTCCCTTTTTCCACATGTTTCTCCACCTTTTGTTTTTGTTGTTGATTATTTTTTATATGATAAAAGAGCAGATTTGTTTAAGTTGTTTGTTTTTCATGTATATAATCGAACACATATAAATGCAGAGGACTCTAGCAAACATATGGAAGATACAGATGATGCTATAACCATAAAAACAGTTTGGAGACATTTTCATCTGAACATTTGTATGAATTGAAGGGCGGGTATAGATCACAGTGTGTTTCTCCAGACGACCAGTGGGTGTCGCTAACGCGCGCGCACACACACACACACACACACACACCACACACACAGTGGCGCTCCGGCCAGTGGACGGTGGGCGGGGACGAACCAACGTTACGATCACAGCTCTTCTTAATGTCACCGCATGGACCTAGTCACCGCTCCTCTGGATGCCGCACACTGAGACGGTCGAACCCTCGGACTGAACCCTTCCCGCATCCACCGGCTGCCTCTGCGCCTGGCTGAATTAAACTGTCCGTCCGTTAGGTGACAGGGCCGGCGGAGATGGAGCGGTGGAAAGGCAGAGTGGCCCTGGTGACCGGAGCCTCGGTGGGGATTGGAGCGGCTGTGGCCCGGACGCTGGTCCAGCAAGGCATGAGGGTGGTCGGCTGTGCCAGGAATGTGGACAAAATAGAGGTAGGGGGTTAATTTGAATATGATTGAACGCCGAGGGATCAGTCAGTCCGACTCCTGGAGCAGATGCTCCGAGAGCCACGACAAACCAGCTCCCTTTCACTAGCTAACGTTAGCTCCGGCTAGTCCCGGCGCGGAATGGGAATGGGGCTGGGGCTGGAGCTGCTCGGATTCCTCTGACATTGAATGAGAATTATTCAAAGAGCTTGACGTGTGTCAACTGGTCTTCTTTTCTTCCTCTTATCTAATTCCATTTGTATGAGGTTTGTGTAACATTTACACGCAACATGTTGTTTATATTGAATAGAGTGCCATGGTATCAACTTAGCTGATCACTGGTCAGATCTGACCCATCTCAGCAGCATACCCTGAAACACACATTTCACACATTCCTTCATCCCACGTCTTCCATGTGGAACTGTCATGCATGCATTGAAGTGTATCTGCTGGATAATGACATTCTTTTCTGTCCAAGTCAATTTGTCTCCCTTCCTGCTGGTGTTTCTTCATTGGAACCCTGTCATCTGCATACTGAACCACTGAGTGTATTCATACAGTGACTGTATTGTAATGGTTTGCAGTGAACACCTTCATCCATCCTCATACACCCCCACAGATAAGTCACCACACCTTGCTTATCTCACCAGCCAATAATTAAGCCTCTCTGGATGCTTGTTTTAGTGTCTAGCACTGACCTGCTGAAGGCCTACCACACCTGTGTGTCAGATATAGTACATATAGTACAAGTATCACTGGACGATTAGATCTGAGGAGAGAATAATTAAAATACATATAATTTCTGAGAGCTGTCAGCAAAATCTGCTTCATGTATTCAAACAAAATTCATTTTTAAACAGGATTCAGCTCAGTTGTGATTGTTACAGACAAACGCAGATTGACTGAAACAAATACTGATATACAGGGTCTAAGTAGCATATAGTCATTGGCCCAAATAATCACTTGTTCAATTGCCCTTTTATTAATCGATGGCTGAATTCGTAGGGTGATGGCAGCTTCCTTCCTGTTCATCCCACATTTCTCAACAAGGGGCTCACCCGTGTCACTCCCAGTTTGCTGTGATGACTGGTGAAATTCCACTCAATCTATTTTACATAAAACAAGGCTGCACAGAGGTCAGGCTACACTCCCTGTGACTGTCATTGATCAGTGTGTGACCCCGCAGAACACAGGACAGCTGTGGCTCGCTCAGTAAATATTATAGTGTGAATACTGGGGAAACATCCGGACACACACACGCACACATACACATGGACACGCAGTGAGTGTGAATTGCACAACAGTTCGCCTCCTTCCATTCATTCCCTGGTCACATGCCTCTTCTGTCAATACTTAACAGCGGCAGCATTACAGCCCATGTTTGTTGCCTGTCTAAAGGTTACAATAATTGAAACTTCGTATTCATTGGACTAGCACTCACATTATACAGTGTCTGTCAGGTTACACTGTCAGCACAGCATCACTATTCTCAAACAGTTATGAACCAAAACAGCTGTAGCAGAGATTAATCTGAGAATATTGAAGTAAGTGACAGCTTTCATCACCAGTACTTGGAGTTTTCTGTGGGAGATGGCAGACAAAGCCAGTATTGTATGTGTTGTATTCTCTAAGTAAACTGGACTTTCTCTTACTGTGCCAAAGCCGGCATGCTTCAAGTGGGGATATATCTCTCACTGAGCAGTTGTTCATGACTTCCACTCTGGTGTTTATTCCTGTTACGTGGGGAAGTAAATCAGTTCTGTTTATTATTCACCGCCTGAACAGGGTGGACAGAACCCAGATGAAACACAACCTATGTATTCAGACCAGAGTGACAGTGGGGTTGATACTTTGTTTCTGAGGCTACAGAGAAGTCAGCGGGGGAGCAACAAGCTAAAGGGAGACGTGCGGTCACCATGGGCTTTGTGTTGGAATGGAATGGACAGATTTCCATCCCCTCTGGTGAAGCTGCTGGAGGAATGTAGATGTTTGCACAGTTCACACGTAGTATTCTTTGAGGTTACAGAAATGATAAAAGTGACCGCCCTGCTAGCCACAGTGCTATCCAGAAGTGTGCCATTGATGGTCACGTTTCACCAGAACCGAGCAGCGCTGCTTCTACCCAGAGAGAACCGACCTGAGGAATTCAGAAGACATCAGAGGCCGTGTGTGTGATACCTGCTTACGTAACACAATCCGATTCTGTAAATGCCATTTCTAGGTGTATATCCTCCATCTTGTCATACTCCCATAATCTGTTTGCTGTGTGAGTGTTTGATAAGACCTCGCCTGTGCCATGTAAATACTGTTTTTGCATGATCTGTCAGGGTTGGTGCAGAGGAGATTGATGTTGGTGCTGCTGTTTCTCAAGGGGAAGAGACAGAGGATGGGCTGGGATGGGGGATGTGGTCATGGAATCAATCCGTTCAGTGGTCGACGATTGATTCCTGGAAAATATTGTGTCTGCGGGCATGGAAAGAAAGATCAAACATGGTTCCTCTGCACCAAACATGTAGAAGATGCGTTTTTTCATCAAAGTTAAAATAAATTTAGAAACAGATTTGTGCTTGTCATTCACAC
>NW_027615718.1:0-36587 GCF_965212315.1 Lampetra planeri
ATGGACAATTTCAATTTTTATTGATAGCGTGTATAAATTGAGTAAACATATGAACGTGTCGAATGCTTTAAACGTTATCAATATATTCACAAGGTCAATTAAATTATTACAAATGAATTTCTTCACCCGGTATTTGTGCAAACAATGATAGTTTTAAAATATATTTTCTGCACCTCATCAGGTACATGGACGTCGATAACAGCCAGTTACAAGAAAGCAGAGTGGCACAGCGGAAGCGTGATGGATCCATTACCCACAGGGCGATGGATCGAAGCCAATGCTATCTGGCTTCCTGTGTTGCTTAGGTCGGTTTTAATTTATCGAAGATTTAAAGGTCAAGTTTGTTCTTATTTTGCTAAATATTTTTTAAAAAGTGCTATAGCCTATGTCGAGAGATCATCTACGACAGCTCAGCGGGGAATTAGCTCAAGTGGTAGAGCGCTCGCTTAGCATGTGAGAGGTAGTGGGATCGATGCCCACATTCTCCAAAGCACATATGGACAAGTTCCATTTTTTTTGTTAGCGTGTATGAATTGAGTAAACATATGAACGTGTCGAATGCTTAAAACGTTATCAATATATTCACAAGGTGAATTAAATTATTACAAATGCATTTTTTAAACCGGTATTGATGCAACCAATGAAAATGTTTCAATATCTTTTCTGCACCTCATCAGGTACATAGACGTCGATAACAGCCATTTACAAGAAATCAGAGTGGCACAGTGGAAACGTGATGGGTCCATTACCCACAGGTCGATGGATCGAAGCCAGTCTATGCGATCTGGCTTCCTGTATCGCTTAGGTCGTTTTTAATTTATCGCAGATTTAAAGGCTAAGTTTGTTCTTATTTTGCTAAATATTTTTCAAAAAGTGCTTTGGCCTATGTCGAGATATCATCCAAAACAGCCCAGCGGGGAATTAGCTCAAGTGGTAGAGCGCTCGCTTAGCATGCGAGAGGTAGTGGGATCGATGCCCACATTCTCCAAAGCACAAATGGACAATTTCCATTTTTATTGTTAGCGTGTATAAATTGAGTAAACATATGAACGTGTCGAATGCTTAAAACGTTATCAATATATTCACAAGGTCAATTAAATTATTACAAATGAATTTCTTCACCCGGTATTTGTGCAAACAATGATAGTTTTAAAATATATTTTCTGCACCTCATCAGGTACATGGACGTCGATAACAGCCAGTTACAAGAAAGCAGAGTGGCACAGCGGAAGCGTGATGGATCCATTACCCACAGGGCGATGGATCGAAGCCAATGCTATCTGGCTTCCTGTGTTGCTTAGGTCGGTTTTAATTTATCGAAGATTTAAAGGTCAAGTTTGTTCTTATTTTGCTAAATATTTTTTAAAAAGTGCTATAGCCTATGTCGAGAGATCATCTACGACAGCTCAGCGGGGAATTAGCTCAAGTGGTAGAGCGCTCGCTTAGCATGTGAGAGGTAGTGGGATCGATGCCCACATTCTCCAAAGCACATATGGACAAGTTCCATTTTTTTTGTTAGCGTGTATGAATTGAGTAAACATATGAACGTGTCGAATGCTTAAAACGTTATCAATATATTCACAAGGTGAATTAAATTATTACAAATGCATTTTTTAAACCGGTATTGATGCAACCAATGAAAATGTTTCAATATCTTTTCTGCACCTCATCAGGTACATAGACGTCGATAACAGCCATTTACAAGAAATCAGAGTGGCACAGTGGAAACGTGATGGGTCCATTACCCACAGGTCGATGGATCGAAGCCAGTCTATGCGATCTGGCTTCCTGTATCGCTTAGGTCGTTTTTAATTTATCGCAGATTTAAAGGCTAAGTTTGTTCTTATTTTGCTAAATATTTTTCAAAAAGTGCTTTGGCCTATGTCGAGATATCATCCAAAACAGCCCAGCGGGGAATTAGCTCAAGTGGTAGAGCGCTCGCTTAGCATGCGAGAGGTAGTGGGATCGATGCCCACATTCTCCAAAGCACAAATGGACAATTTCCATTTTTATTGATAGCGTGTATAAATTGAGTAAACATATGAACGTGTCGAATGCTTTAAACGTTATCAATATATTCACAAGGTCAATTAAATTATTACAAATGAATTTCTTCACCCGGTATTTGTGCAAACAATGATAGTTTTAAAATATATTTTCTGCACCTCATCAGGTACATGGACGTCGATAACAGCCAGTTACAAGAAAGCAGAGTGGCACAGCGGAAGCGTGATGGATCCATTACCCACAGGGCGATGTATCGAAGCCAATGCTATCTGGCTTCCTGTGTTGCTTAGGTCGGTTTTAATTTATCGAAGATTTAAAGGTCAAGTTTGTTCTTATTTTGCTAAATATTTTTTAAAAAGTGCTATAGCCTATGTCGAGATATCATCCACGACAGCCCAGCGGGGAATTATCTCAAGTGCTAAAGCGCTCGCTTAGCATGCGAGAGGTAGTGAGATCGATGCCCACATTTTCCAAAGCACATATGGACAAGTTCCATTTTTTTTGTTAGCGTGTATAAATTCAGTAAACATATGAATGTGTCGAATGTTTAAAACGTTATCAATATATTCACAAGGTCAATTAAATTATTACAAAGAATTTCTTAACCCGGTATTGATGCAACCAATGATAATGTTTCAATATCTTTTCTGCACCTTATCATGGACATGGACGTCGATTATAGCCATTTCATGAAAGCAGAGTGGTGAAGCGGAAGCGTGCTGGACCCTTTACCCAGAGGTCAATGGATCCAAACCAGTCTATGCTAACTGGTTTCCTGTATCTCTTAGGTCGGTTTTTATTCATCGCAGATTTTAAGGTAAAGTTTCTTCTTGTTTTGTCTAAATATTTTCCAAAAAGTCGAGATAAACATCCAAGACAGCCCAGCGGGGAATTAGCTCAAGTGGTAGAGCGCATCTTTTAGCATGCGAGAGGTAGTGGGATCGATGCCCACATATGAACGTGTCGAATGCTTAAAACGTTATCAATATATTCACAAGTTCAATTAAATTATTACAAATGAATATCTTCACCCGGTATTGGTGCAAACAATGATAGTTTTTAAATATATTTTCTGCACCTTATCAGGTACATGGACGTCGATAACAGCCAGTTACAAGAAAGCAGAGTGGCACAGCGGAAGCGTGATGGGTCCATTACCCACAGGTCGATGGATCGAAGCCAGTCCATGCTATCTGGCTTCCTGTATCGCTTAGGTCGGTTTTAATTTATCGCCGATTTAAAGGTGAAGTTTGTTCTTATTTTGCTAAATATTTTTCAAAAAGTGCTATGGCCTATGTCGAGATAAACATCCAAGACAGCCCAGCGGGGAATTAGCTCAAGTGGTAGAGTGCTCGCTTAGCATGCGAGAGGTAGTGGGATCGATGCCCACATTCTCCAAAACACATATGGACAACTTCCATTTTTTGTTTGTTAGCGTGTATAAATTCAGTAAACATATGAACGTGTCGAATGTTTAAAACGTTATCAATATATTCACAATGTCAATTAAATTATTACAAATGAATTTCTTAACCCGGTATTGATGCAACCAATGATAATTTTTCAATATATTTTCTGCACCTTATCAGGTACATGGACGTCGATAACAGCCATTTTCAAGAAAGCAGAGTGTCACAGCGGAAGCGTGATGAGTCCATTACCCACAGGTCGATGGATCGAAGCTAGTCTATGCGATCTGGATTCCTGTATCGCTTAGGTCGGTTTTGATTTATCGCAGATATAAAGATGAAGTTTGGTCTTATTTTGCTAAATATTTTTCAAAAAGTGCTTTGGCCTATGTCGAGATATCATCCACGATAGCCCAGCGGGGAATTAGCGCAAGTGGTTTAGCGCTCGCTTAGCCTGCGAGAGGTAGTGGGATTGATGCCCACATTCTCCAAAGCACATATGAACAACTTCCATTGTTTTTTGTTAGCGTGTATAAATTGAGTAAACATTTGAACGTGTCGAATGTTTAAAACGTTATCAATATATTCACAAGGTCAATTAAATTATTACAAATGAATTTCTTAACCCGGGATTGATGCAACCAATGATAATGTTTCAATATCTTTTCTGCACCTCATCAGGTACATGGACGTCGATAACAGCCATTTACAAGAAAGCAGAGTGTCACAGCGGAAGCGTGATGGGTCCATTACCCACAGTTCGATGAATCGAAGCCAGTCTATGCGATCTGGCTTCCTGTATCGCTTAGGTCTGTTTTAATTTATCGCAGATTTAAAGGTGAAGTTTGTTCTTATTTTGCTATCTATTTATCAAAAAGTGCTTTGGCCTATGTCGAGATATCATCCACGCCAGCCCAGCGGGGAATTAGCACAAGTGGTAGAGCGCTCGCTTAGCATGCGAGAGATAGTGGGATCGATGCCCACATTCTCCAAAGCACATATGGACAACTTCCATTTTTTGTTTGTTAGCGTGTATAAATTGAGTAAACATTTGAACGTGTCGAATGTTTTAAACGTTATCAATATATTCACAAGGTTAATCAAAATATTACAAATGAATTTATTCACCAGGTATTTGTGCAAACAATGATAGTTTTTTAATATATTTTCTGCACCTTATCAGGTACATATACGTCGATAACAGCCAGTTACAAGAAAGCAGAGTGGCACAGAGGAAGCGTGATGGGTCCATTACCCACAGGTCGATGGATCGAAGCCAGTCCATGCGATCTGGCTTCCTGTATCCTTTAGGTCGGTTTTAATTTATCGCAGATTTAAAGGTGATGTTTGTTCCTATTTTGCGAACTATTTTTAAAAAAGTGCTATGGCCTATGTCGAGATAAACATCCAACACAGCCCCGCGGAGAATTAGCTCAAGTGGTAGAGCGCTCGCTTAGCATGCGAGAGGTAGTGGGATCGATGCCCACATTCTCGAAAACACATATGGACAAGTTCCATTTTTTGTTTGTTAGCGTGTATAAATTGAGTAAACATATGAACGTGTCGAATGTTTATAACGTTATCAATATATTCACAAGGTCAATTAAATTATTACAAATGAATTTCTTAACCCGGTATAGATGCAACCAATGATAATTTTTCAATATCTTTTCTGCACCTCATCAGGTACATGGACGTCGATAACAGCCATTTTCAAGAAAGCAGAGTGTCACAGCGGAAGCGTGATGAGTCCATTACCCACAGGTCGATGGATCGAAGCCAGTCTATGCGATCTGGCTTCCTGTATCGCTTAGGTCGGTTTTAATTTATCGCAGATATCAAGGTGAAGTTTGTTCTTATTTTGCTAAATATTTGTCAAAAAGTGCTATGGCCTATGTCGAGATATCATCCACGACAGCCCAGCGTGGAATTAGCTCAAGTGGTTTAGCGCTCGCTTAGCATGCGAGAGGTAGTGGGATCGATGCCCACATTCTCCAAAGCACATATGAACAAGTTCCATTTTTTTTGTTAGCGTGTATAAATTGAGTAAACATGTGAACGTGTCGAATGTTTAAAACGTTATCAATATATTCACAAGGTCAATTAAATTATTACAAATGAATTTCTTCACCCGGTATTGATGCAACCAATAATAATGTTTCAATATCTTTTCTGCACCTCATCAGGTACATGGACGTCGATAACAGCCATTTACAAGAAAGCAGAGTGTCACAGCGGAAGCGTGATGGGTCCATTACCCACAGGTCGATGGATCGAAGCCAGTCTATGCGAGCTGGCTTCCTGTATCGCTTAGGTCGGTTTTAACTTATCGCAGATTTAAAGGTCAAGTTTGTTTTTATTTTGCTAAATATTTTTCAAAAAGTGCTATGACCTATGTCGAGATATCATCCACGACAGCCCAGCAGGGAATTAGCTCAAGTGGTAGAGCGCTCGCTTAGCATGCGAGAGGTAGTGGGATCGATGCCCACATTCTCCAAAGCACATATGAACAACTTCCATTGTTTTTTGTTAGCGTGTATAAATTGAGTAAACATTTGAACGTGTCGAATGTTTAAAACGTTATCAATATATTCACAAGGTCAATTAAATTATTACAAATGAATTTCTTAACCCGGTATTGATGCAACCAATGATAATGTTTCAATATGTTTTCTGCACCTTATCAGGGACATGGACGTCGATAATAGCCATTTCATGAAAGCAGAGTGGTGAAGCGGAAGCGTGCTGGACCCTTTACCTAGAGGTCAATGAATCCAAACCAGTCTATGCTAACTGGTTTCCTGTATCTCTTAGGTCGGTTTTTATTCATCGCAGATTTCAAGGTAAAGTTTCTTCTTCTTTTGTCTAAATATTTTCCAAAAAGTCGAGATAAACATCCAAGACAGCCCAGCGGGGAATTAGCTCAAGTGGTAGAGCGCTTGCTTAGCATGCGAGAGTTAGTGGGTTCGATGCCCACATTCTCCAAAACACATATGGACAAGTTCCATTTTTTGTTTGTTAGCGTGTATAAATTGAGTAAACATATGAACGTGTCGAATGTTTAAAACGTTATCAATATATTCACAAGGTCAATTAAGTTATTACAAATGAATTTCTTAACCAGGTATTGATGCAACCAATGATAATTTTTCAATATCTTTTCTGCACCTCATCACGTACATGGACGTCGATAACAACCATTTACAATAAATCAGTGTCACAGCGGAAGCGTGATGGGTCCATTACCCACAGGTCGATGGATCGAAGCCAGTCTATACGATCTGGCTTCCTGTATCGCTTAGGTCGGTTTTAATTTATCGCCGATTTAAAGGTGAAGTTTGTTCTTATTTTGCTAAATATTTTTCAAAAAGTGCTATGGCCTATGTCGAGATAAACATCCAAGACAGCCCAGCTGGGATTAGCTCAAGTGGTAGAGCACTTGCTTAGCATGCGATAGGTAGATGGGATCGATGCCCACATTCTCCAAAACACATATGGACAAGTTCCTTTTTTGTTTGTTAGCGTGTATAAATTGAGTAAACATATGAACGTGTCGAATGTTTAAAACGTTATCAATATATTCACAAGGTCAATTAAATTATTACAAATGAATTTCTTAACCCGGTATTGATGCAACCAATGATAATGTTTAAACATATCATCTGCACCTTATCAGGGACATGGACGTCGATAATAGCCATTTCATGAAAGCAGAGTGGTGAAGCGGAAGCGTGCTGGACCATTTACCCAGAGATCAATGGATCCAAACCAGTCTATGCTAACAGGTTTCCTGTATCTCTTATGTCGGTTTTTATTCATCGCAGATTTTAAGGTAAAGTTTCTTCTTCTTTTGTCTAAATATTTTCCAAAAAGTCGAGATAAACATCCAAGACAGCCCAGCGGGGAATTAGCTCAAGTGGTAGAGCGCTTGCTTAGCATGCGAGAGTTAGTGGGTTCGATGCCCACATTCTCCAAAACACATATGGACAAGTTCCATTTTTTGTTTGTTAGCGTGTATAAATTGAGTAAACATATGAACGTGTCGAATGTTTAAAACGTTATCAATATATTCACAAGGTCAATTAAGTTATTACAAATGAATTTCTTAACCAGGTATTGATGCAACCAATGATAATTTTTCAATATCTTTTCTGCACCTCATCACGTACATGGACGTCGATAACAACCATTTACAAGAAATCAGTGTCACAGCGGAAGCGTGATGGGTCCATTACCCACAGGTCGATGGATCGAAGCCAGTCTATACGATCTGGCTTCCTGTATCGCTTAGGTCGGTTTTAATTTATCGCCGATTTAAAGGTGAAGTTTGTTCTTATTTTGCTAAATATTTTTCAAAAAGTGCTATGGCCTATGTCGAGATAAACATCCAAGACAGCCCAGCTGGGATTAGCTCAAGTGGTAGAGCACTTGCTTAGCATGCGATAGGTAGATGGGATCGATGCCCACATTCTCCAAAACACATATGGACAAGTTCCTTTTTTGTTTGTTAGCGTGTATAAATTGAGTAAACATATGAACGTGTCGAATGTTTAAAACGTTATCAATATATTCACAAGGTCAATTAAATTATTACAAATGAATTTCTTAACCCGGTATTGATGCAACCAATGATAATGTTTAAACATATCATCTGCACCTTATCAGGGACATGGACGTCGATAATAGCCATTTCATGAAAGCAGAGTGGTGAAGCGGAAGCGTGCTGGACCATTTACCCAGAGATCAATGGATCCAAACCAGTCTATGCTAACAGGTTTCCTGTATCTCTTATGTCGGTTTTTATTCATCGCAGATTTTAAGGTAAAGTTTCTTCTTCTTTTGTCTAAATATTTTCCAAAAAGTCGAGATAAACATCCAAGACAGCCCAGCGGGGAATTAGCTCAAGTGGAAGAGCGCTTGCTTAGCATGCGAGAGTTAGTGGGTTCGATGCCCACATTCTCCAAAACACATATGGACAAGTTCCATTTTTTGTTTGTTAGCGTGTATAAATTGAGTAAACATATGAACGTGTCGAATGTTTAAAACGTTATCAATATATTCACAAGGTCAATTAAGTTATTACAAATGAATTTCTTAACCAGGTATTGATGCAACCAATGATAATTTTTCAATATCTTTTCTGCACCTCATCACGTACATGGACGTCGATAACAACCATTTACAAGAAATCAGTGTCACAGCGGAAGCGTGATGGGTCCATTACCCACAGGTCGATGGATCGAAGCCAGTCTATACGATCTGGCTTCCTGTATCGCTTAGGTCGGTTTTAATTTATCGCCGATTTAAAGGTGAAGTTTGTTCTTATTTTGCTAAATATTTTTCAAAAAGTGCTATGGCCTATGTCGAGATAAACATCCAAGACAGCCCAGCTGGGATTAGCTCAAGTGGTAGAGCACTTGCTTAGCATGCGAGAGGTAGATGGGATCGATGCCCACATTCTCCAAAACACATATGGACAAGTTCCTTTTTTGTTTGTTAGCGTGTATAAATTGAGTAAACATATGAACGTGTCGAATGTTTAAAACGTTATCAATATATTCACAAGGTCAATTAAATTATTACAAATGAATTTCTTAACCCGGTATTGATGCAACCAATGATAATGTTTAAACATATCATCTGCACCTTATCAGGGACATGGACGTCGATAATAGCCATTTCATGAAAGCAGAGTGGTGAAGCGGAAGCGTGCTGGACCATTTACCCAGAGATCAATGGATCCAAACCAGTCTATGCTAACAGGTTTCCTGTATCTCTTATGTCGGTTTTTATTCATCGCAGATTTTAAGGTAAAGTTTCTTCTTCTTTTGTCTAAATATTTTCCAAAAAGTCGAGATAAACATCCAAGACAGCCCAGCGGGGAATTAGCTCAAGTGGTAGAGCGCTTGCTTAGCATGCGAGAGTTAGTGGGTTCGATGCCCACATTCTCCAAAACACATATGGACAAGTTCCATTTTTTGTTTGTTAGCGTGTATAAATTGAGTAAACATATGAACGTGTCGAATGTTTAAAACGTTATCAATATATTCACAAGGTCAATTAAGTTATTACAAATGAATTTCTTAACCAGGTATTGATGCAACCAATGATAATTTTTCAATATCTTTTCTGCACCTCATCACGTACATGGACGTCGATAACAACCATTTACAAGAAATCAGTGTCACAGCGGAAGCGTGATGGGTCCATTACCCACAGGTCGATGGATCGAAGCCAGTCTATACGATCTGGCTTCCTGTATCGCTTAGGTCGGTTTTAATTTATCGCCGATTTAAAGGTGAAGTTTGTTCTTATTTTGCTAAATATTTTTCAAAAAGTGCTATGGCCTATGTCGAGATAAACATCCAAGACAGCCCAGCTGGGATTAGCTCAAGTGGTAGAGCACTTGCTTAGCATGCGATAGGTAGATGGGATCGATGCCCACATTCTCCAAAACACATATGGACAAGTTCCTTTTTTGTTTGTTAGCGTGTATAAATTGAGTAAACATATGAACGTGTCGAATGTTTAAAACGTTATCAATATATTCACAAGGTCAATTAAATTATTACAAATGAATTTCTTAACCCGGTATTGATGCAACCAATGATAATGTTTAAACATATCATCTGCACCTTATCAGGGACATGGACGTCGATAATAGCCATTTCATGAAAGCAGAGTGGTGAAGCGGAAGCGTGCTGGACCATTTACCCAGAGATCAATGGATCCAAACCAGTCTATGCTAACAGGTTTCCTGTATCTCTTATGTCGGTTTTTATTCATCGCAGATTTTAAGGTAAAGTTTCTTCTTCTTTTGTCTAAATATTTTCCAAAAAGTCGAGATAAACATCCAAGACAGCCCAGCGGGGAATTAGCTCAAGTGGTAGAGCGCTTGCTTAGCATGCGAGAGTTAGTGGGTTCGATGCCCACATTCTCCAAAACACATATGGACAAGTTCCATTTTTTGTTTGTTAGCGTGTATAAATTGAGTAAACATATGAACGTGTCGAATGTTTAAAACGTTATCAATATATTCACAAGGTCAATTAAGTTATTACAAATGAATTTCTTAACCAGGTATTGATGCAACCAATGATAATTTTTCAATATCTTTTCTGCACCTCATCACGTACATGGACGTCGATAACAACCATTTACAAGAAATCAGTGTCACAGCGGAAGCGTGATGGGTCCATTACCCACAGGTCGATGGATCGAAGCCAGTCTATACGATCTGGCTTCCTGTATCGCTTAGGTCGGTTTTAATTTATCGCCGATTTAAAGGTGAAGTTTGTTCTTATTTTGCTAAATATTTTTCAAAAAGTGCTATGGCCTATGTCGAGATAAACATCCAAGACAGCCCAGCTGGGATTAGCTCAAGTGGTAGAGCACTTGCTTAGCATGCGATAGGTAGATGGGATCGATGCCCACATTCTCCAAAACACATATGGACAAGTTCCTTTTTTGTTTGTTAGCGTGTATAAATTGAGTAAACATATGAACGTGTCGAATGTTTAAAACGTTATCAATATATTCACAAGGTCAATTAAATTATTACAAATGAATTTCTTAACCCGGTATTGATGCAACCAATGATAATGTTTAAACATATCATCTGCACCTTATCAGGGACATGGACGTCGATAATAGCCATTTCATGAAAGCAGAGTGGTGAAGCGGAAGCGTGCTGGACCATTTACCCAGAGATCAATGGATCCAAACCAGTCTATGCTAACAGGTTTCCTGTATCTCTTATGTCGGTTTTTATTCATCGCAGATTTTAAGGTAAAGTTTCTTCTTCTTTTGTCTAAATATTTTCCAAAAAGTCGAGATAAACATCCAAGACAGCCCAGCGGGGAATTAGCTCAAGTGGTAGAGCGCTTGCTTAGCATGCGAGAGTTAGTGGGTTCGATGCCCACATTCTCCAAAACACATATGGACAAGTTCCATTTTTTGTTTGTTAGCGTGTATAAATTGAGTAAACATATGAACGTGTCGAATGTTTAAAACGTTATCAATATATTCACAAGGTCAATTAAGTTATTACAAATGAATTTCTTAACCAGGTATTGATGCAACCAATGATAATTTTTCAATATCTTTTCTGCACCTCATCACGTACATGGACGTCGATAACAACCATTTACAAGAAATCAGTGTCACAGCGGAAGCGTGATGGGTCCATTACCCACAGGTCGATGGATCGAAGCCAGTCTATACGATCTGGCTTCCTGTATCGCTTAGGTCGGTTTTAATTTATCGCCGATTTAAAGGTGAAGTTTGTTCTTATTTTGCTAAATATTTTTCAAAAAGTGCTATGGCCTATGTCGAGATAAACATCCAAGACAGCCCAGCTGGGATTAGCTCAAGTGGTAGAGCACTTGCTTAGCATGCGATAGGTAGATGGGATCGATGCCCACATTCTCCAAAACACATATGGACAAGTTCCTTTTTTGTTTGTTAGCGTGTATAAATTGAGTAAACATATGAACGTGTCGAATGTTTAAAACGTTATCAATATATTCACAAGGTCAATTAAATTATTACAAATGAATTTCTTAACCCGGTATTGATGCAACCAATGATAATGTTTAAACATATCATCTGCACCTTATCAGGGACATGGACGTCGATAATAGCCATTTCATGAAAGCAGAGTGGTGAAGCGGAAGCGTGCTGGACCATTTACCCAGAGATCAATGGATCCAAACCAGTCTATGCTAACAGGTTTCCTGTATCTCTTATGTCGGTTTTTATTCATCGCAGATTTTAAGGTAAAGTTTCTTCTTCTTTTGTCTAAATATTTTCCAAAAAGTCGAGATAAACATCCAAGACAGCCCAGCGGGGAATTAGCTCAAGTGGAAGAGCGCTTGCTTAGCATGCGAGAGTTAGTGGGTTCGATGCCCACATTCTCCAAAACACATATGGACAAGTTCCATTTTTTGTTTGTTAGCGTGTATAAATTGAGTAAACATATGAACGTGTCGAATGTTTAAAACGTTATCAATATATTCACAAGGTCAATTAAGTTATTACAAATGAATTTCTTAACCAGGTATTGATGCAACCAATGATAATTTTTCAATATCTTTTCTGCACCTCATCACGTACATGGACGTCGATAACAACCATTTACAAGAAATCAGTGTCACAGCGGAAGCGTGATGGGTCCATTACCCACAGGTCGATGGATCGAAGCCAGTCTATACGATCTGGCTTCCTGTATCGCTTAGGTCGGTTTTAATTTATCGCCGATTTAAAGGTGAAGTTTGTTCTTATTTTGCTAAATATTTTTCAAAAAGTGCTATGGCCTATGTCGAGATAAACATCCAAGACAGCCCAGCTGGGATTAGCTCAAGTGGTAGAGCACTTGCTTAGCATGCGAGAGGTAGATGGGATCGATGCCCACATTCTCCAAAACACATATGGACAAGTTCCTTTTTTGTTTGTTAGCGTGTATAAATTGAGTAAACATATGAACGTGTCGAATGTTTAAAACGTTATCAATATATTCACAAGGTCAATTAAATTATTACAAATGAATTTCTTAACCCGGTATTGATGCAACCAATGATAATGTTTAAACATATCATCTGCACCTTATCAGGGACATGGACGTCGATAATAGCCATTTCATGAAAGCAGAGTGGTGAAGCGGAAGCGTGCTGGACCATTTACCCAGAGATCAATGGATCCAAACCAGTCTATGCTAACAGGTTTCCTGTATCTCTTATGTCGGTTTTTATTCATCGCAGATTTTAAGGTAAAGTTTTTCTTCTTTTGTCTAAATATTTTCCAAAAAGTCGAGATAAACATCCAAGACAGCCCAGCGGGGAATTAGCTCAAGTGGTAGAGGGATCGATGCCCACATTCTCCAAACCACATATGGACAAGTTCCATTTTTTTGTTAGCATGTATAAATTGAGTAAACATATAAACGTGTCGAATGTTTTAAACGTCATCAATATATTCACAAGGTTAATCAAAATATTACAAATGAATTTCTTCACCCGGTATTGATGCAACCAATGATAATGTTTCAACATATTATCTGCACCTTATCAGGTACATGGACGTCGATAACTGCCAGTTACAAGAAAGCAGAGTGGCACAGCGGAAGCGTTATAGGTCCATTACCCACTGGTCGACGGATCGAAGCCAGTCTATGCGATCTGGCTTCCTGTATCTCTTAGGTCGGTTTTTATTCATCGCAGATTTTAAGGTAAAGTTTCTTCTTCTTTTGTCTAAATATTTTCCAAAAAGTCGAGATAAACATCCAAGACAGCCCAGCAGGGAATTAGCTCAAGTGGTAGAGCGCTTGCTTAGCATGCGAGAGTTAGTGGGTTCGATGCCCACATTCCCCAAAACACATATGGACAAGTTCCATTTTTGTTTGTTAGCGTGTATAAATTGAGTAAACATATGAACGTGTCGAATGTTTAAAACGTTATCAATATATTCACAATGTCAATTAAATTATTACAAATGAATTTCTTAACCCGGTATTGATGCAACCAATGATAATTTTTCAATATCTTTTCTGCACCTCATCAGGTACATGGACGTCGATAACAGCCATTTACAAGAAATCAGAGTGTCACAGCGGAAGCGTGATGGGTCAATTACCCACAGGTCGATGGATCGAAGCCAGTCTATGCGATCTGGCTTCCTGTATTGATTAGGTCGGTTTTTATTTATCGAAGATTTAAAGGTGAAGTTTGTTCTTATTTTGCTAAATTTTTTCAAAAAGTGCTATGGCCTATGTCGAGATATCATCCAAGACAGCCCAGCAGGGAATTAGCTCAAGTGGTAGAGCGCTCGCTTAGCATGCGAGAGATAGTGGGATCGATGCCCACATTCTCCAAAGCACATATGAACAAGTTCCATTTTTTTTGTTAGCGTGTATAAATTGAGTAAACATATGAACGTGTCGAATGTTTTAAACGTTATCAATATATTCACAAGGTCAATTAAATTATTACAAATGAATTTCTTAACCCGGTATTGATGCAACCAATGATAATTTTTCAATATCTTTTCTGCAACTCATCAGGTACATGGACGTCAATAACAGCCATTTTCAAGAAAGCAGAGTGTCACAGCGGAAGCGTGATGAGTCCATTACCCACAGGTCGATGGATCGAAGCCAGTCTATGCGATCTGGCTTCCTGTATCGCTTAGGTCGGTTTTAATTTATCGCAGATTTAAAGGTGAAGTTTGTTCTTATTTTGCTAAGTATTTTTCAAACAGTGCTATGGCCTATGTCGAGATATCATCCACGGCAGCCCAGCGGGGAATTAGCTCAAGTGGTTTAGCGCTCGCTTAGCATGCGAGAGATAGTGGGATCGATGCCCACGTTCTCCAAAGCACATATGAACAAGTTCCATTTTTTTTGTTAGCGTGTATAAATTGAGTAAACATATGAACGTGTCGAATGTTTTAAACGTTATCAATATATTCACAAGGTCAATTAAATTATTACAAATGAATTTCTTAACCCGGTATTGATGCAACCAATGATAATTTTTCAATATCTTTTCTGCAACTCATCAGGTACATGGACGTCAATAACAGCCATTTTCAAGAAAGCAGAGTGTCACAGCGGAAGCGTGATGAGTCCATTACCCACAGGTCGATGGATCGAAGCCAGTCTATGCGATCTGGCTTCCTGTATCGCTTACGTCGGTTTTAATTTATCGCAGATATCAAGGTGAAGTTTGTTCATATTTTGCTAAATATTTTTCAAAAAGTGCTATGGCCTATGTCGAGATATCATCCACGACAGCCCAGCGGGGAATTAGCTCAAGTGGTAGAGCGCTCGCTTAGCATGCGAGAGATAGTGGGATCGATGCCCACATTCTCCAAAGCACATATGAACAAGTTCCATTTTTTTTGTTAGCGTGTATAAATTGAGTAAACATATGAACGTGTCGAATGTTTTAAACGTTATCAATATATTCACAAGGTCAATTAAATTATTACAAATGAATTTCTTAACCCGGTATTGATGCAACCAATGATAATTTTTCAATATCTTTTCTGCAACTCATCAGGTACATGGACGTCAATAACAGCCATTTTCAAGAAAGCAGAGTGTCACAGCGGAAGCGTGATGAGTCCATTACCCACAGGTCGATGGATCGAAGCCAGTCTATGCGATCTGGCTTCCTGTATCGCTTAGGTCGGTTTTAATTTATCGCAGATTTAAAGGTGAAGTTTGTTCTTATTTTGCTAAGTATTTTTCAAACAGTGCTATGGCCTATGTCGAGATATCATCCACGGCAGCCCAGCGGGGAATTAGCTCAAGTGGTTTAGCGCTCGCTTAGCATGCGAGAGATAGTGGGATCGATGCCCACGTTCTCCAAAGCACATATGAACAAGTTCCATTTTTTTTGTTAGCGTGTATAAATTGAGTAAACATATGAACGTGTCGAATGTTTTAAACGTTATCAATATATTCACAAGGTCAATTAAATTATTACAAATGAATTTCTTAACCCGGTATTGATGCAACCAATGATAATGTTTCAATATCTTTTCTGCACCTCATCAGGTACATGGACGTCGATAACAGCCATTTACAAGAAAGCAGAGTGTCACAGCGGAAGTGTGATGGGTCCATTCCCCACAGGTCGATGGATCGAAGCCAGTCTATGCGATCTGGCTTCCTGTATCGCTTAGGTCGGTTTTAATTTATCGCAGATTTAAAGGTGAAGTTTGTTCTTATTTTGCTAAGTATTTTTCAAACAGTGCTATGGCCTATGTCGAGATATCATCCACGGCAGCCCAGCGGGGAATTAGCTCAAGTGGTTTAGCGCTCGCTTAGCATGCGAGAGGTAGTTTGATCGATGCCCACATTCTCGAAAGCACATATGAACAAGTTCCATTTTGTTTGTTAGCGTGTATAAATTGAGTAAACATTTGAACGTGTCGAATGTTGAAAACGTTATCAATATATTCACAATGTCAATTAAATTATTACAAATGAATTTCTTAACCTGGTATTGATGCAACCAATGATAATTTTTCAATATCTTTTCTGCACCTCATCAGGTACATGGACGTCGATAACAGCCATTTACAAGAAATCAGAGTGTCACAGCGGAAGCGTGATGGGTCAATTACCCACAGGTCGATGGATCGAAGCCAGTCTATGCGATCTGGCTTCCTGTATCGCTTAGGTCGGTTTTAATTTATCGCAGATTTAAAGGTGAAGTTTGTTCTTATTTTGCTAAATATTTTTCAAAAAGTGCTATGGCCTATGTCGAGATATCATCCACGACAGCCCAGCGGGGAATTAGCTCAAGTGGAAGAGCGCTCGCTGAGCATGCGAGAGATAGTGGGATCGATGCCCACGTTCTCCAAAGCACATATGAACAAGTTCAATTTTTGGTTTGTTAGCGTGCATAAATTGATTAAACATTTGAACGTGTCGAATGATTAAAACGTTATCAATATAATCACAATGTCAATTAAATTATTACTAATTAATTTCTTAACCCGGTATTGATGCAACCAATGATAATTTTTCAATATCTTTTCTGCACCTCATCAGGTACATGGACGTCGATAACAGCCATTTTCAAGAAAGCAGAGTGTCACAGCGGAAGCGTGATGAGTCCATTACCGACAGGTCGATGGATCGAAGCCAGTCTATGCGATCTGGCTTCCTGTATCGCTTAGGTCGGTTTTAATTTATCGCAGATATAAAGGTGAAGTTTGTTCTTATTTTGCTAAGTATTTTTCAAAAAGTGCTATGGCCTATGTCGAGATATCATCCACGACAGCCCAGCGGGGAATTAGCTCAAGTGGTAGAGCGCTCGCTTAGCATGCGAGAGATAGTGGGATCGATGCCCACATTCTCCAAAGCACATATGGACAAGTTCCATTTTTTGTTTGTTAGCGTGTATAAATTGAGTAAACATTTGAACGTGTCGAATGTTGAAAACGTTATCAATATATTCACAATGTCAATTAAATTATTACAAATGAATTTCTTAACCTGGTATTGATGCAACCAATGATAATTTTTCAATATCTTTTCTGCACCTCATCAGGTACATGGACGTCGATAACAGCCATTTACAATAAATCAGAGTGTCACAGCGGAAGCGTGATGGGTCAATTACCCACAGGTCGATGGATCGAAGCCAGTCTATGCGATCTGGCTTCCTGTATTGATTAGGTCGGTTTTAATTTATCGCAGATTTAAAGGTGAAGTTTGTTCTTATTTTGCTAAATTTTTTCAAAAAGTGCTATGGCCTATGTCGAGATATCATCCAAGACAGCCCAGCAGGGAATTAGCTCAAGTGGTAGAGCGCTCGCTTAGCATGCGAGAGGTAGTGGGATCGATGCCCACATTCTCCAATGCACATATGAACAAGTTCCACTTTTTTTGTTAGCGTGTATAAATTGAGTAAACATATGAACGTGTCGAATGTTTTAAACGTTATCAATATATTCACAAGGTCAATTAAATTATTACAAATTAATTTCTTAACCCTTTATTGATGCAACCAATGATAAATTTTCAATATCTTTTCTGCACCTCATCAGGTACATGGACGTCGATAACAGCCATTTACAAGAAAGCAGAGTGTCACAGCGGAAGCGTGATGGGTCCATTACCCACAGGTCGATGGATCGAAGCCAGTCTATGCGATCTGGCTTCCTGTATCGCTTAGGTCGGTTTTAATTTATCGCAGATTTAAAGGTGAAGTTTGTTCTTATTTTGCTAAATATTTTTCTAAAAGTGCTATGGCCTATGTCGAGATAAACATCCAAGACAGCCCAGCGGGGAATTAGCTCAAGTGGTAGAGCGCTCGCTTAGCATGCGAGAGGTAGTGGGATTGATGCCCACATTCTCCAAAACAAATATGGACAAGTTCAATTTTTTGTTTGTTAGCGTGTATAGATTGAGTAAACATATGAACATGTCGAATGTTTAAAACGTTATCAATATATTCACAAGGTCAATTAAATTATTACAAATTAATTTCTTAACCCGGTATTGATGCAACCAATGATAATTTTTCAATATCTTTTCTGCACCTCATCAGGTACATGAACGTCGATAACAGCCATTTTCAAGAAAGCAGAGTGTCACAGCGGAAGCGTGATGAGTCCATTACCGACAGGTCGATGGATCGAAGCTAGTCTATGTGATCTGGCTTCCTGTATCGCTTAGGTCGGTTTTAATTTATCGCAGATATAAAGGTGAAGTTTGTTCTTATTTTGCTAAGTATTTTTCAAAAAGTGCTATGGCCTGTGTCGAGATATCATCCACGACAGCCCAGCGGGGAATTAGCTCAAGTGGTAGAGCGCTCGCTTAGCATGCGAGAGATAGTGGGATCGATGCCCACATTCTCCAAAGCACATATGGACAAGTTCCATTTTTTGTTTGTTAGCGTGTATAAATTGAGTAAACATTTGAACGTGTCGAATGTTGAAAACGTTATCAATATATTCACAATGTCAATTAAATTATTACAAATGAATTTCTTAACCTGGTATTGATGCAACCAATGATAATTTTTCAATATCTTTTCTGCACCTCATCAGGTACATGGACGTCGATAACAGCCATTTACAAGAAATCAGAGTGTCACAGCGGAAGCGTGATGGGTCAATTACCCACAGGTCGATGGATCGAAGCCAGTCTATGCGATCTGGCTTCCTGTATCGCTTAGGTCGGTTTTAATTTATCGCAGATTTAAAGGTGAAGTTTGTTCTTATTTTGCTAAATATTTTTCAAAAAGTGCTATGGCCTATGTCGAGATATCATCCACGACAGCCCAGCGGGGAATTAGCTCAAGTGGAAGAGCGCTCGCTGAGCATGCGAGAGATAGTGGGATCGATGCCCACGTTCTCCAAAGCACATATGAACAAGTTCAATTTTTGGTTTGTTAGCGTGCATAAATTGATTAAACATTTGAACGTGTCGAATGATTAAAACGTTATCAATATAATCACAATGTCAATTAAATTATTACTAATTAATTTCTTAACCCGGTATTGATGCAACCAATGATAATTTTTCAATATCTTTTCTGCACCTCATCAGGTACATGGACGTCGATAACAGCCATTTTCAAGAAAGCAGAGTGTCACAGCGGAAGCGTGATGAGTCCATTACCGACAGGTCGATGGATCGAAGCCAGTCTATGCGATCTGGCTTCCTGTATCGCTTAGGTCGGTTTTAATTTATCGCAGATATAAAGGTGAAGTTTGTTCTTATTTTGCTAAGTATTTTTCAAAAAGTGCTATGGCCTATGTCGAGATATCATCCACGACAGCCCAGCGGGGAATTAGCTCAAGTGGTAGAGCGCTCGCTTAGCATGCGAGAGATAGTGGGATCGATGCCCACATTCTCCAAAGCACATATGGACAAGTTCCATTTTTTGTTTGTTAGCGTGTATAAATTGAGTAAACATTTGAACGTGTCGAATGTTGAAAACGTTATCAATATATTCACAATGTCAATTAAATTATTACAAATGAATTTCTTAACCTGGTATTGATGCAACCAATGATAATTTTTCAATATCTTTTCTGCACCTCATCAGGTACATGGACGTCGATAACAGCCATTTACAATAAATCAGAGTGTCACAGCGGAAGCGTGATGGGTCAATTACCCACAGGTCGATGGATCGAAGCCAGTCTATGCGATCTGGCTTCCTGTATTGATTAGGTCGGTTTTAATTTATCGCAGATTTAAAGGTGAAGTTTGTTCTTATTTTGCTAAATTTTTTCAAAAAGTGCTATGGCCTATGTCGAGATATCATCCAAGACAGCCCAGCAGGGAATTAGCTCAAGTGGTAGAGCGCTCGCTTAGCATGCGAGAGGTAGTGGGATCGATGCCCACATTCTCCAATGCACATATGAACAAGTTCCACTTTTTTTGTTAGCGTGTATAAATTGAGTAAACATATGAACGTGTCGAATGTTTTAAACGTTATCAATATATTCACAAGGTCAATTAAATTATTACAAATTAATTTCTTAACCCTTTATTGATGCAACCAATGATAAATTTTCAATATCTTTTCTGCACCTCATCAGGTACATGGACGTCGATAACAGCCATTTACAAGAAAGCAGAGTGTCACAGCGGAAGCGTGATGGGTCCATTACCCACAGGTCGATGGATCGAAGCCAGTCTATGCGATCTGGCTTCCTGTATCGCTTAGGTCGGTTTTAATTTATCGCAGATTTAAAGGTGAAGTTTGTTCTTATTTTGCTAAATATTTTTCTAAAAGTGCTATGGCCTATGTCGAGATAAACATCCAAGACAGCCCAGCGGGGAATTAGCTCAAGTGGTAGAGCGCTCGCTTAGCATGCGAGAGGTAGTGGGATTGATGCCCACATTCTCCAAAACAAATATGGACAAGTTCAATTTTTTGTTTGTTAGCGTGTATAGATTGAGTAAACATATGAACATGTCGAATGTTTAAAACGTTATCAATATATTCACAAGGTCAATTAAATTATTACAAATTAATTTCTTAACCCGGTATTGATGCAACCAATGATAATTTTTCAATA
This sequence comes from Lampetra planeri, assembly GCF_965212315.1. Classification (NCBI taxonomy): domain Eukaryota; kingdom Metazoa; phylum Chordata; class Hyperoartia; order Petromyzontiformes; family Petromyzontidae; genus Lampetra; species Lampetra planeri. The sequence continues at coordinate 20,967 of NW_027615718.1, forward strand.
TCTTTTCTGCACCTCATCAGGTACATGAACGTCGATAACAGCCATTTTCAAGAAAGCAGAGTGTCACAGCGGAAGCGTGATGAGTCCATTACCGACAGGTCGATGGATCGAAGCTAGTCTATGTGATCTGGCTTCCTGTATCGCTTAGGTCGGTTTTAATTTATCGCAGATATAAAGGTGAAGTTTGTTCTTATTTTGCTAAGTATTTTTCAAAAAGTGCTATGGCCTGTGTCGAGATATCATCCACGACAGCCCAGCGGGGAATTAGCTCAAGTGGTAGAGCGCTCGCTTAGCATGCGAGAGATAGTGGGATCGATGCCCACATTCTCCAAAGCACATATGGACAAGTTCCATTTTTTGTTTGTTAGCGTGTATAAATTGAGTAAACATTTGAACGTGTCGAATGTTGAAAACGTTATCAATATATTCACAATGTCAATTAAATTATTACAAATGAATTTCTTAACCTGGTATTGATGCAACCAATGATAATTTTTCAATATCTTTTCTGCACCTCATCAGGTACATGGACGTCGATAACAGCCATTTACAAGAAATCAGAGTGTCACAGCGGAAGCGTGATGGGTCAATTACCCACAGGTCGATGGATCGAAGCCAGTCTATGCGATCTGGCTTCCTGTATTGATTAGGTCGGTTTTAATTTATCGCAGATTTAAAGGTGAAGTTTGTTCTTATTTTGCTAAATTTTTTCAAAAAGTGCTATGGCCTATGTCGAGATATCATCCAAGACAGCCCAGCAGGGAATTAGCTCAAGTGGTAGAGCGCTCGCTTAGCATGCGAGAGGTAGTGGGATCGATGCCCACATTCTCCAATGCACATATGAACAAGTTCCATTTTTTTTGTTAGCGTTGTTGTGTATATGCCCCCCTTTTTAATATTTAAAATTAAATATTTTTTTAAGAATTATTCTGCCAACATAGATAATATCATTTTTTTTAATAGACGCGGCAACGTGGGAACGAACACGCCCCGAATTTCACACAGGAGGAACAAGGGAGGGGGGAATGGCAGGCAGAGGGTCGAAATGACACCCTCTCGTAAAAAAAACCTTGCAGGGCCGGGCACCGCGGAGGAAGAGATGGTTATGTTTTTAACAAAGAAACAGCATTGACGGCAAAAAGCACACACGGGTCTTTGAACCATGTTAGATGCACAAGTAAACTTAGCCATGAAGATTAAGCAAACAGTATCCATCCTCACTCCAATTGGAAAGCAGACTACAGTCTGCATCAAAATCGCGACTCATCATTGTTAATTAAATACTGACATTATTTACCTTTAAATAATTTCTACACGGCCGGGCCGAAGCATCGAAGAACAATTATGGCATCTATTTCGCTCCAAAACAAAATTCCTAGCCGGGATAGCAGATTAAATAATCACAAGAAGTCAAATAATAAGTACGGAATTAAAGTGAATATCCTAGGAGCTAACGGCGAATAAGGCTCTCAAAATTAACCAAACACAACGACCCAGGTGAAGCAGCAACACGACCGTCTTTGTCTTTCCGAGAGGATCTCCACACGCAGGCACAAAGCAAGGAAATGAGACCAATAAAACTCCCGGGAAATGGCTCAAAGGAAATTAACACGCTCTGGGAAATAAATAAATAAGCGCATGCGCCGGGTGCTTCCACCGTGGAAACAACCGTCTTTGTCTTCCCACAACACGGACAGCAAAAATTGCACACGCAAGGAATAACATCTCCATGAGAGATCGGGTCACGATGAAACATCGGGAACACGGTTTCGGCATAACTGGGGCATAATGGAATAAGTCGCATTTCAACTTCCAAACCAAAACAACTTAAGCTGTGTGAGACAAAAGATATGATCCCCGAGCGAGGGCGGAGATAATTAAGCTCGCTTAACGCGTAGGTTGTCGCGACAAATATTATTCAGTAACAAAAACATGGATTCGAATATCTCTTTTATATATATAGAACTCGACGCGAATCATCGGTCTGGCTAATGGATATCTTCGTTGGCGCCGTCACGAGCCCCCCCCCTTCCAGAACGACACACAGCTGTGTCTTCAAAGCTAATAAACACACGGACAAACACGCACGCGAAACACACGGACGGACACACACACACACGGATGCAGATGGCCCCACCCACAAGAAGGTTTTATGACAGACTTTGAACAACTCGGGAAACTGAGTGGATATTCTCGATATAAGCCAAAAAAAAATCCATTCAACACAGATCGTCAGGGCCTCTGGCCCCATCACACATCGTCAGGGCCTCTGGCCCCATCACTTTGTCAGGGCCACGGGCCCCACCAAACAGATCCTCACCGAGGCTCCGGCCTCCATCTCTCTCACCGGGGCTCAGGCCCCCCATCTCATCTCGTCGCCAACAACGAAGGAGCTCTTCCGTCATCCAGAATGACGATGTTCGCGGGGTAGCGACGTGCATTGACAAGCTGAGGTCTGCACCACCTAAGAAGAATTACTACACTGAGCCGCCGAGCTGCGAGTGAAACGGACGGAGATTCCAGCTATCACTCTCGAGCCAACAACTTCAACCCAACGTCAATACCAGCAACGAACGAAAGCATCGTTCATCGCCAGAGCGACAACCAACGAGAACCGACTCGTCATCCAGCAGTGGAGAGAAAGAGCGAGCCACCGCGCCGTCAGCTACAAGAGCGCGCCACCGCGCCGTCAGCTACCGAGATCGCGCCACCGCGCCGTCAGCTACAAGAGCGTGCCACCGCGCCGTCAGCTACCGAGATCGCGCCACCGCGCCGTCAGCTACCGAGAGCGCGACACCGCGCCGTCAGCTACAAAGAACGCGCCACCGCGCCGTCAGCTACCGAGGGCCGCCAAGCGCCGCCAAGCGCCGCCGCTCACCTCCCTGCGGAGAAAGTCGCGGCTGCAACCCGCACGGGCGAGAGGAATCTGCGAACCAGGGTCGTATCACCTCCCCCACTCACAACCTCCAGGAAGCACATACACACACACGCACACACCTACTTCCCGCGGGGCATGCAAGAATTTATCCAAGAGACAATCCACCTCTCTCACAATGGGACCAACCCTAGACAATCATCAGAAGACTAATTATAAAGTTTGAACACCAGCTGGCCGTAAGGAATCGTGGCCCTCTGAGTAATTAAGAATCCGTCGGTTATAAGAGGGTGAAGTTTTTTTTTCTTGCTTTTTTTTTGTTTCTCTTATCGCATAAACGACCAATAGATTCGTCGATGCAAACTAAAACCCTCGAAATCCTCATTGCGAATCGACCGTGCACAAAGAGAGAAAATCTTGTCAAACCAGTTTTCTTTGTCTTAGAGTCTCGCCGAAGAATTAATTAAAAAAATATGACTCGCTCTCCCCACACCCGCCCTCACATAGACCTTCGCCTCTGGGATACAATAAGTGCTGTTTATTACCGCAAAATGAAGTGTGTCATGCTTGTTTTCAAACTCGGCCAGTCGCCGATTGTGATCGATACAAAAACGAACTAATGAGATGCCTGGTGGAGAGGTAGAGGTTACGATTGCATAATAATTTTTGGTCATTCAGTTCGTTAAATGCACAATATCGAAAATGCATAAGAGTTTTGAGTTATTCAATTTAGTAAATGCATAAGTGTTTATTCATTCATTTTAGTCAAGGCTTAATCTCGTAATTGCATAAGAATTTTAGTTATCCATATTAGTCGAATGCACAATATCGAAAATGCATAAGAGTTTTGAGTTATTCAATTTAGTAAATGCATAAGTGTTTATTCATTCATTTTAGTCAATGCTTAATCTCGTAATTGCATAAGAATTTTAGTTATCCATATTAGTCGAATGCACAATATCGAAAATGTATAAGAGTTTTGAGTTATTCAATTTAGTAAATGCATAAGTGTTTATTCATTCATTTTAGTCAATGCTTAATCTCATAATTGCATAAGAATTTTAGTTATTCATATTAATCGAATGCATGATATCGCAAATGCATAAGAGTTTGGTTATTCATGAATTATTGACGCATGTTCGACCTGCATGATAGAATGTCACATGCTTGTTAGAATAAAATTGCTTAACACCAACTGTTCGAGTGCTTCTTTCCAAGTCCATGCAAAACCATCTTATTCTTGATAACTGTATCCTGTGATGAGATATGAAAATGGAGACCTAAATATCATAACACACACTAGGATAATCGGTAAACGTTTAATCATTGATCATCGTGTTATCCTGATTGACATAACTCTGGATAAACGAAGCTGAGCCTAATTACCACAACTGCTCACATTAACATCATCGCAAGCATCCGCATAAATTACTACGATTATCTCCGCGATTATCATAATTTATGCATACAATTACTCACACCATCATAATTTATGCATATCATTACACGCATTATCATAATTTATGCATATTAATACACACATTAACATAATTAATGCGATTTGCGCATTTTTCGGAAAATTATTAAATTTTATTATTTTCATCAAATTTCATAACTCCAACACATACAACATAATGGGTGGCTCGTCCGGGATTTTTCACAGACAGTGTTTTGCATGGATGAAGGAATGAATCACTTCGTGTTAACCAGAATATCGTGACTAAACATTGCATTGTGATTGTAAACGGGCGTAAAACAAAAAAAACGCCCTCTAAGGTTAAAACCCAGAATAGCAGGTTGAAACAGAGACAGTGGAATTAAGATAATATCGTATCAAACCGATTGCACCCTGTGATAAATGGTGATAGAGGTACGCACACTGAATCGGAAAATTACAGAATAGCTCGAGTCAAACTGACCACACTCTGTGAGATAATTGTTTTATATGCACTCTGAAAGGAAAGGTCAAAGTAACTCCTGCCACTTGAGATGATAGGATTAAGAATAATTTTTGAATGGGTTACGGGATACGGGGAGCTCGTATTAAAATGTACCGACCAATCTGTTACAAAGCAGTACAGTCAGAGAGACATATGGGAAGGGAGCTGTATCGATAACACGAACACACCTCGGGGGAAACTAATTGACTGGATAAAATGTAACGAAGGCGAACACGATGCAAAAGCTGCAGAGAAGGCAGGACAGGACTCATTCCTTTTCACACAGGCATACAGACAGGGATTGTGGAATGAAGGAAAATTCGGAAAGGAAACAGGAGAGAAATCGTCTCTAATAAACGAGGAAAAATGTCCTCACACCATCGTAAGGGAGGAGAAATCAGTGCTCGCGACATCAGCGAAACTCACAGACGTTGATCCACAGAATAAATATGGAAGTAACAGTAAATCACACTCGTGGGTACGTGGACAGAGTCCAGGGACTGATCGCAAACAAATTATGGATATCGAACAAAAGGTCCTTGACAAAGGGAAACCCTCACAATTCGAGATAAGGGAGGGAGAGATACATATGCAAACAAAAACATGTCAGACTGACAACTTCACAGATAGAGGGAGGCAAAATGTTAAAGTAAAGTCGACTGGACATGCTCCACTAAGGGCAGAGGCAAAAACTGAAGGGAAATGGCAACACGAGCGACACAGCACCGGGCGCACACAAAAAATACACGCCACTTAAACACAAGCGACACAGCACAGATAAAAGTGACAGATTGCCTGATGATAACTTGTTTTATGATGACGCTGAAGGCGATCAACTTTCGGAATACTTATTCAACAGTAAAACCCTTAAATTGATGGACAAGGCTCTAGTCAGAATTCCCGATTTTGACCCACACAATAAGACTATGGATATCCACACACATATCGCAACAGTGGAAGAGGAGGCAATGATTAGAGGGCTGAGGAGACGGGATGAAAAAGCGAGTTTGTTGAAACGGAGCTTACAGAAAGAATCTATTCCATGGGTAAAGTCACTACCACACAAGGTTAGAAATGATTTTAAACAACTGAGCCTGGCAGTGATTCGGAAGTTTGGAGAATATTCGACACTCACTGAGGGGTTTTATGCTGTAAAATCGATGACCCAGGGCATGGACCAAGATCCACGTGACTACCTCGTACAATTTAAAAGAGCGTATTACGCAGGCGATGTGAATCAATACCACGAAGGAGATAACATGTTCAAAATTATGTTTTTTGAATCCTTGAGCCCAGAGATTACAGAAAGGGTGAGAATGGTTTTGAATCCAGAAACCGCATCCTTACGCCGCATAGAGAGCAAGGCATACATGGCATGGTTATACAGAGCTAAGAATCGTAATTCGGATCCAGAACACAGGGAGAGGGATAAGGAACCCAGCCTCTCAGAGAGGAATAAAAATCACCGAACAGTCCCACAATGCCTAGAAGAGCAAACACACACGTACCTGTGGCAAAATAAACCAGAGAGAGGTTGGCACGAGAATGAGAGCGGCACAAAGCCGAACATTCAGAGGAATCGCAGGAGGGGGAGGTTCAGAACAGAACCATACCAACACCCCATCCCATGACACACACAAGGTCAAAATTACCCACAAAGATGGCGAAGTAACAATCCAAAAAAAAATTGGCACCCAAATGGGAAAAACACTGGGCCAAAATGTACGAGAATCGCAGGAGGGAGAGGTTCAGAGCAGAACCATATCAACACCCCATCCCACGACACACGCAAGGTTCAAATTACGCACAGAGATGGCAAGATAACCACCTAGCGGGAAGGTGTTACACAAACCGCGGAGGTATGGATGCGAACATGCAGAAGAATCGTAGGATGAGAGGTCAAACACAATCGATCCAATTCCGACCAATTCCTCCACCGGCTATACCAGGAGGGAATAGAGGAATAACACAGAATGCGGTCCAAATACATGATAAACAACCCACAGTGAGCGCGAGCGAGCGGCCAAAACGCGCCCCACCCGCCGAGGTATTAAACCCGGAGCTCAATGAGAAATACAGGCAGGCTGCAAGTGACAGGGCGGGCAAAAACGCGGACAGTGCTCCCGTAAATGACGCGCGGATCGAATACAAGGACAGGGTTGCATTGAAGCGTGATCGGACAGTACAAAGAGAGAACACAGAGACACGCCCTGAGGAGCGCAGGCGTGAGCCTTTGAATGAAAAATATCCAAGGGAAACCAAAATGTATGTGGATCGGAGTGCTAAAATGGAGACGAATGTTCATGACATATCGGGAATGGTGTTAAAATCTAACACACTCGTAAAAACAAAGAGGGCAACATTACGAGGGACAGAATTAAATCGACACACAAACTCGGCAAATGTGCATGTAATCGCAAAGAGAGCGAATGCCACGAACCAAGTGTCAAAGTGGGTTGTGTGCGCGAATTCTGATTATGTACAGCACAATTTTTCACCACACACTCCCACGACGCGAGAGAGTGAGAGAGGAAATTACAAAAACGAACCCGAAAACCGTGATCGAATTATCAATGTGATAAGTGGTAAACCAGGCAACATGAGGAAGGTAACGCATGAATGCGTTCGAAACCGCTACCTAGCGTTTCCCAGGATTTAACAAAAACAAAAATGAATATTCGTCGGAATTATGATGTACGAGAACCAATGTAACGCAATATCGATGTTAACGGTTGTTATTTCCTTTGCTAATTCAGATGTAACCAGATTAAGATTGTAATACGTGCACGCGCGTTGTAAGAAATAACCGCCGAGAGTAAGGGCGGCTGATGGGATGCATGACATAAAAAGGGGGCATTACTTTGTTTGAAAATTCGCCAGTGGCCAAATCGACCCCTGATAATTTTCAAAAGGGCGGACTGTTGTGTATATGCCCCCCTTTTTAATATTTAAAATTAATTTTTTTTTAAAAATTATTCTGCCAACATAGATAATATCATTTTTTTTAATAGACGCGGCAACGTGGGAACGAACACGCCCCCACACTCCCACAGAGGCCCCCACACACTAACACAGATGTGCGCACACCTCATTTCAAAGGAAAGAGGGCATGAAAGAAGGGTAATCAAGATCATAAAAACTCCCCGAATTTCACACAGGAGGAACAAGGGAGGGGGGAATGGCAGGCAGAGGGTCGAAATGACACCCTCTCGTAAAAAAAAACCTTGCAGGGCCGGGCACCGCGGAGGAAGAGATGGTTATGTTTTTAACAAAGAAACAGCATTGACGACAAAAAGCACACACGGGTATTTGAACCATGTTAGATGCACAAGTAAACTTAGCCATGAACATTAAGCAAACAGTATCCATCCTCACTCCAATTGGAAAGCAGACTACAGTCTGCACCAAAATGGCGACTCATCATTGTTAATTAAATACTGACATTATTTACCTTTAAATAATTTCTACACGGCCGGGCCGAAGCATCGAAGAACAATTATGGCATCTATTTCGCTCCAAAACAAAATTCCTAGCCGGGATAGCAGATTAAATAATCACAAGAAGTCAAATAATAAGTACGGAATTAAAGTGAATATCCTAGGAGCTAACGGCGAATAAGGCTCTCAAAATTAACCAAACACAACGACCCAGGGGAAGCAGCAACACGACCGTCTTTGTCTTTTCGAGAGGATCTCCACACGCAGGCACAAAGCAAGGAAATGAGACCAATAAAACTCCCGGGCAATGGCTCAAAGGAAATTAACACGCTCTGGGAAATAAATAAATAAGCGCATGCGCCGGGTGCTTCCTCCGTGGAAACAACCGTCTTTGTCTTATCACAACACGGACAGCAAAAATTGCACACGCAAGGAATAACATCTCCATGAGAGATCGGGTCACGATGAAACATCGGGAACACGGTTTCGGCATAACTGGGACATAATGGAATAAGTCGCATTTCAACTTCCAAACCAAAACAACTTAAGCTGTGTGAGACAAAAGATATGATCCCCGAGCGAGGGCGGAGATAATTAAGCTCGCTTAACGCGTAGGTTGTCGCGACAAATATTATTCAGTAACAAAAACATGGATTCGAATATCTCTTTTATATATATAGAACTCGACGCGAATCATCGGTCTGGCTAATGGATATCTTCGTTGGCGCCGTCACGAGCCCCCCCCCCCTTCCAGAACGACACACAGCTGTGTCTTCAAAGCTAATAAACACACGGACAAACACGCACGCGAAACACACGGACGGACACACACACACACGGATGCAGATGGCCCCACCCACAAGAAGGTTTTATGACAGACTTTGAACAACTCGGGAAACTGAGTGGATATTCTCGATATAAGCCAAAAAAAAATCCATTCAACACAGATCGTCAGGGCCTCTGGCCCCATCACACAGATCGTCAGGGCCTCTGGCCCCATCACACATCGTCAGGGCCTCTGGCCCCATCACTTCGTCAGGGCCACGGGCCCCACCAAACAGATCCTCACCGAGGCTCCGGCCTCCATCTCTCTCACCGGGGCTCAGGCCCCCCATCTCATCTCGTCGCCAACAACGAAGGAGCTCTTCCGTCATCCAGAATGACGATGTTCGCGGGGTAGCGACGTGCATTGACAAGCTGAGGTCTGCACCACCTAAGAAGAATTACTACACTGAGCCGCCGAGCTGCGAGTGAAACGGACGGAGATTCCAGCTATCACTCTCGAGCCAACAACTTCAACCCAACGTCAATACCAGCAACGAACGAAAGCATCGTTCATCGCCAGAGCGACAACCAACGAGAACCGACTCGTCATCCAGCAGTGGAGAGAAAGAGCGAGCCACCGCGCCGTCAGCTACAAGAGCGCGCCACCGCGCCGTCAGCTACCGAGATCGCGCCACCGCGCCGTCAGCTACAAGAGCGTGCCACCGCGCCGTCAGCTACCGAGATCGCGCCACCGCGCCGTCAGCTACCGAGAGCGCGACACCGCGCCGTCAGCTACAAAGAACGCGCCACCGCGCCGTCAGCTACCGAGGGCCGCCAAGCGCCGCCAAGCGCCGCCGCTCACCTCCCTGCGGAGAAAGTCGCGGCTGCAACCCGCACGGGCGAGAGGAATCTGCGAACCAGGGTCGTATCACCTCCCCCACTCACAACCTCCAGGAAGCACATACACACACACGCACACACCTACTTCCCGCGGGGCATGCAAGAATTTATCCAAGAGACAATCCACCTCTCTCACAATGGGACCAACCCTAGACAATCATCAGAAGACTAATTATAAAGTTTGAACACCAGCTGGCCGTAAGGAATCGTGGCCCTCTGAGTAATTAAGAATCCGTCGGTTATAAGAGGGTGAAGTTTTTTTTTCTTGCTTTTTTTTGTTTCTCTTATCGCATAAACGACCAATAGATTCGTCGATGCAAACTAAAACCCTCGAAATCCTCATTGCGAATCGACCGTGCACAAAGAGAGAAAATCTTGTCAAACCAGTTTTCTTTGTCTTAGAGTCTCGCCGAAGAATTAATTAAAAAAATCTGACTCGCTCTCCCCACACCCGCCCTCACATAGACCTTCGCCTCTGGGATACGATAAGTGCTGTTTATTACCGCAAAATGAAGTGTGTCATGCTTGTTTTCAAACTCGGCCAGTCGCCGATTGTGATCGATACAAAAACGAACTAATGAGATGCCTGGTGGAGAGGTAGAGGTTACGATTGCATAATAATTTTTGGTCATTCAGTTCGTTAAATGCACAATATCGAAAATGCATAAGAGTTTTGAGTTATTCAATTTAGTAAATGCATAAGTGTTTATTCATTCATTTTAGTCAAGGCTTGATCTCGTAATTGCATAAGAATTTTAGTTATCCATATTAGTCGAATGCACAATATCGAAAATGCATAAGAGTTTTGAGTTATTCAATTTAGTAAATGCATAAGTGTTTATTCATTCATTTTAGTCAATGCTTAATCTCGTAATTGCATAATAATTTTAGTTATCCATATTAGTCGAATGCACAATATAGAAAATGCATAAGAGTTTTGAGTTATTCAATTTAGTAAATGCATAAGTGTTTATTCATTCATTTTAGTCAATGCTTAATCTCGTAATTGCATAAGAATTTTAGTTATCCATATTAGTCGAATGCACAATATCGAAAATGCATAAGAGTTTTGAGTTATTCAATTTAGTAAATGCATAAGTGTTTATTCATTCATTTTAGTCAATGCTTAATCTCGTAATTGCATAAGGATTTTAGTTATTCATATTAATCGAACGCATGATATCGCAAATGCATAGGGGTTTGGTTATTCATGAATTATTGACTCATGTTCGACCTGCATGATAGAATGTCACATGCTTGTTAGAATAAAATTGCTTAACACCAACTGTTCGAGTGCTTCTTTCCAAGTCCATGCAAAACCATCTTATTCTTGATAACTGTTTCCTGTGATGAGATATGAAAATGGAGACCTAAATATCATAACACACACTAGGATAATCGGTAAACGTTTAATCATTGATCATCGTGTTATCCTGATTGACATAACTCTGGATAAACGAAGCTGAGCCTAATTACCACAACTACTCACATTAACATCATCGCAAGCATCCGCATAAATTACTACGATTATCTCCGCGATTATCATAATTTATGCATACAATTACTCAACCATCATAATTTATGCATATCATTACACGCATTATCATAATTTATGCATGTTAATACACACATTAACATAATTAATGCGATTTGCGCATTTTTCGGAAAATTATTAATTTTTATTATTTTCATCAAAATTTCTTAACTCCAAGACATACAACAGCGTGTATACATTGAGTAAACATATGAACGTGTCGAATGTTTAAAACGTTATCAATATATTCACAAGGTCAATTAAATTATTACAAATTAATTTCTTAACCCGGTATTGATGCAACCAATGATAATGTTTCAATATCTTTTCTGCACCTCATCAGGTACATGGACGTCGATAACAGCCATTTACAAGAAAGCAGAGTGTCACAGCGGAAGCATGATGGGTCCATTACCTACAGGTCGATGGATCGAAGCCAGTCTATGCGATCTGGCTTCCTGTATCGCTTAGGTCGGTTTTCATTTATCGCAGATTTAAAGGTGAAGTTTGTTCTTATTTTGCTAAATATTTTTCAAAAAGTGCTATGGCCTATGTCGAGATATCATCCACGACAGCCCAGCGGGGAATTAGCTCAAGTGGTAGAGCGCTCGCTGAGCATGCGAGAGATAGTGGGATCAATGCCCACGTTCTCCAAAGCACATATGAACAAGTTCCATTTTTTGTTTGTTAGCGTGTATAAATTGAGTAAACATTTGAACGTGTCGAATGATTAAAACGTTATCAATATATTCACAATGTCAATTAAATTATTACAAATTAATTTCTTAACCCGGTATTGATGCAACCAATGATAATTTTTCAATATCTTTTCTGCACCTCATCAGGTACATGGACGTCGATAACAGCCATTTTCAAGAAAGCAGAGTGTCACAGCGGACGCGTGATGAGTCCATTACCGACAGGTCGATGGATCGAAGCCAGTCTATACGATCTGGCTTCCTGTATCGCTTAGGTCGGTTTTAATTTATCGCAGATATAAAGGTGAAGTTTGTTCCTATTTTGCTAAATATTTTTCAAAAAGTGCTATGGCCTATGTCGAGATAAACATCCAAGACAGCCCTGCGGGGAATTAGCTCAAGTGGTAGAGTGCTCGCTTAGCATGCGAGAGGTAGTGGGATCGATGCCCACATTCTCCAAAGCACATATGGACAAGTTCCATTTTTTGTTTGTTAGCGTGTATAAATTGAGTAAACATTTGAACGTGTCGAATGTTGAAAACGTTATCAATATATTCACAATGTCAATTAAATTATTACAAATGAATTTCTTAACCTGGTATTGATGCAACCAATGATAATTTTTCAATATCTTTTCTGCACCTCATCAAGTACATGGACGTCGATAACAGCCATTTACAAGAAATCAGAGTGTCACAGCGGAAGCGTGATGGGTCAATTACCCACAGGTCGATGGATCGAAGCCAGTCTATGCGATCTGGCTTCCTGTATTGATTAGGTCGGTTTTAATTCATCGCAGATTTAAAGGTGAAGTTTGTTCTTATTTTGCTAAATTTTTTCAAAAAGTGCTATGGCCTATGTCGAGATATCATCCAAGACAGCCCAGCAGGGAATTAGCTCAAGTGGTAGAGCGCTCGCTTAGCATGTGAGAGGTAGTGGGGTCGATGCCCACATTCTCCAAAACACGTATTGACAAGATCCATTTTTTGTTTGTGTGTATAAATTGAGTAAACATATGAACGTGTCGAATGTTTTAAACGTTATCAATATATTCACAAGGTCAATTAAATTATTACAAATGAATTTCTTAACCCGGTATTGATGCAACCAATGATAATTTTTCAATATCTTTTCTGCAACTCATCAGGTACATGGACGTCGATAACAGCCATTTTCAAGAAAGCAGAGTGTCACAGCGGAAGCGTGATGAGTCCATTACCCACAGATCGATGGATCGAAGCCAGTCTATGCGATCTGGCTTCCTGTATCGCTTAGGTCGGTTTTCATTTATCGCAGATATCAAGGTGAAGTTTGTTCTTATTTTGCTAAATATTTTTCAAACAGTGCTATGGCCTATGTCGAGATATCATCCATGACAGCCCAGCGGGGAATTAGCTCAAGTGGTAGAGCGCTCGCTTAGCATGCGAGAGATAGTGGGATCGATGCCCACATTCTCCAAAGCACATATGGACAAGTTCCATTTTTTGTTTGTTAGCGTATATAAATTGAGTAAACATTTGAACGTGTCGAATGATTAAAACGTTATCAATATATTCACAATGTCAATTAAATTATTACAAATGAATTTCTTAACCCGGTATTGATGCAACCAATGATAATTTTTCAATATATTTTCTGCACCTTATCAGGTACATGGACGTCGATAACAGCAAGTTACAAGAAAGCAGAGTGGCACAGCGGAAGCGTGATGGGTCCATTACCCACAGGTCGATGGATCGAAGCCAGTCCATGCGATCTGGCTTCCTGTATCCTTTAGGTCGGTTTTAATTTATCGCAGATTTAAAGGTGAAGTTTGTTCTTATTTTGCTAAATATTTTTCAAAAAGTGCTATGGCCTATGTCGAGATAAACATCCAAGACAGCCCAGCGGGGAATTAGCTCAAGTGGTAGAGCGCTCACTTAGCATGCGAGAGATAGTGGTATCAATGCCCACTTTCTCCAAAACACGTATGGAAAAGATCCATTTTTGTTTGTTAGCGTGTATAAATTGAGTAAACATATAAACGTGTCGAATGTTTAAAACGTTATCAATATATTCACAAGGTCAATTAAATTATTACAAATGAATTTCTTAACCCGGTATTGATGCAACCAATGATTATTTTTCAATATCTTTTCTGCACCTCATCAGGTACATGGACGTCGATAACAGCCATTTACAAGAAAGCAGAGTGTCACAGCGGAAGCGTGATGGGTCCATTACCCACAATTCGATGGATCGAAGCCAGTCTATGCAATCTGGCTTCCTGTATCGCTTAGGTCGGTTTTAATTTATCGCAGATTTAAAGGTGAAGTTTGTTCTTTTTTTGCTAAGTATTTTTCAAAAAGTGCTATGGCGTATGTCGAGATATCATCCACGATAGCCCAGCGGGGAATTAGCTCAAGTGGTAGAGCGCTCGCTTAGCATGCGAGAGAATGTGGGATCGATGCCCACATTCTCCAATGCACATATGGACAAGTTCCATTTTTTGTTTGTTAGCATGTATAAATTGAGTAAACATTTGAACGTGTCGAATGTTTAAAACGTTATCAATATATTCACAAGGTCAATTAAATTATTACAAATTAATTTCTTAACCCGGTATTGATGCAACCAATGATAATGTTTCAATATCTTTTCTGCACCTCATCAGGTACATGGACGTCGATAACAGCCATTTACAAGAAAGCAGAGTGTCACAGCGGAAGCATGATGGGTCCATTACCTACAGGTCGATGGATCGAAGCCAGTCTATGCGATCTGGCTTCCTGTATCGCTTAGGTCGGTTTTAATTTATCGCAGATTTAAAGGTGAAGTTTGTTCTTATTTTGCTAAATATTTTTCAAAAAGTGCTATGGCCTATGTCGAGATATCATCCACGACAGCCCAGCGGGGAATTAGCTCAAGTGGTAGAGCGCTCGCTGAGCATGCGAGAGATAGTGGGATCAATGCCCACGTTCTCCAAAGCACATATGAACAAGTTCCATTTTTTGTTTGTTAGCGTGTATAAATTGAGTAAACATTTGAACGTGTCGAATGATTAAAACGTTATCAATATATTCACAATGTCAATTAAATTATTACAAATTAATTTCTTAACCCGGTATTGATGCAACCAATGATAATTTTTCAATATCTTTTCTGCACCTCATCAGGTACATGGACGTCGATAACAGCCATTTTCAAGAAAGCAGAGTGTCACAGCGGACGCGTGATGAGTCCATTACCGACAGGTCGATGGATCGAAGCCAGTCTATACGATCTGGCTTCCTGTATCGCTTAGGTCGGTTTTAATTTATCGCAGATATAAAGGTGAAGTTTGTTCCTATTTTGCTAAATATTTTTCAAAAAGTTCTATGGCCTATGTCGAGATAAACATCCAAGACAGCCCTGCGGGGAATTAGCTCAAGTGGTAGAGTGCTCGCTTAGCATGCGAGAGGTAGTGGGATCGATGCCCACATTCTCCAAAGCA
>NW_027615719.1:0-27500 GCF_965212315.1 Lampetra planeri
AAAACAAAATCTTCCTGGAATGGAGGTAAAAATCCAATGTAAAATAGGTTACACTTCCAGTGACTGAGTGGCTGTTACTGTAATTTATTACTCCGACGATCCACACGGGAAAGCGCTGAGACTGGGAGCTTTTGGAGCTTCCGAGCTTGATGAATTAGTTCAGGAAATGTCAAGGGCTTCACTGAGGACTCTGAGTTTGTTGTGTGAAGTGTGAGGAAAGCCCCTCGACATAGACACTAGGAGGGGAAATGTGAAAGTACATGAGGGGGCAAATTTTCACAGCTATTTATTCAGGCAGAGACCACTCAAACAGTGTGACCTTTTCACACAGACCTGTTTGAAGTGGCTGCTACTTTCATACCATTCCCCGGTCAGGAAGTCACTGCACTCAATGTGCCTCAAATGTAAATGACAACGGCCAATGGAAATGTGTGTGTATGAAAACAATATGGGCTTCGTTCCTGGCAATTAGTCTTGACTGAATCGATGAGAAGCTGGGTTGTTGTTTTTTTTCCATCATTGCTCTTGCCTGGCTGATGATATGGTATTGTTAGACAAGTCATGACTGATATCAGATTTGTTTATGAAAGATCTTATGCGTACGTCCTCTCAAACCCACTTGCTTGTGGTAGAAACGGAGCCTCTCTCAGATTAAGTGGCTCAGCTGCATGTTCACCTCCATCTTTGGAGACGTTTCAATGACGATACAGGCTGAGACATTGTTAAAAGGGGAGGGGGTGGCGGTGTCCGTTTACCCAGAAGAGAGCTGGTGTAATCCATCAGCCTGACTGCTGCCCGTTCAAGCACAGCCTGCCCCAGCTGCCGACTGCCAACCGTCCCTCCACCCCGCTCCTTCTTCATCAACATCTCTGTCTGTGTCTCTCTGCCTCCAAACCTGTCGACACTGTCGACTAAATATCCACAGTTCATCAAAACAGACCATCTGTAACTGAACTGACCAATGATAAGAGCAGGGAGAGGAACCATGTCAATACTTAATGAGCCAGTCCGAACCCCCATATATTTTAGGAAGACGCTGTGAGGAGAATAGTAATATATTTTTCCTGTCAGCAAGTTATAAAAACTGGTGCATAACAAAAATTAAATAGACTCTATTTTGCCAAATTACCCCTGTTTGAAAAGAACTTTGAATTGTAATATCAAGCGTACTGACACAAACAATAAATAGTGCTTTTTGTTGAAGATCATTTTCACTGCTCCAGCACTGCCTAGTTATATGTTTGTGCAACAAACTAGTTTGGTGTTTTCTGACCTCCCATTTTATTCCAGTGTACTGCGTTCTCGAACAAGGTTTCGAGTAGCGAACGGTTGGGTTGAAATGAGGCAGCGCCAAGAAGACAGAGGATATTTAAATGCAAAATACAATATGAACATCTCAGAACCACGTTTGGTAATTGGTAACAGGACAAAAACAGATACTTCCATTGATTATTTTGTGAGGACAATGACTGCTATGGCTTGTAATACTGATTCATACCTGAAGAGGCAACAGTGGCTGCGGGTGCATTCGTTAAGTTGACCGACAGTCTCTGTCCGAAGCGTTTCTCTTGGCAGTTGCAGAGTAGAAGGAGCACACTACCACCGTGAGGCAGAAGCAGCCCAGACCCCCCATAGTTTGGAGGAAACACATTTTCACCTCAGCAGGCTCAGTCCTCCAGTCTCAGCACAAAGCTTGTGTTGATTAGACCTTGGACATGGATTGGTAAATGAACAGATTCATCTTCAGACTCATGGAAAGAACGTTTGTATTTCCATCTTTATAACAGTATGTTGCCCCCCCCACACCCAACCCCCCCCCCATTGCTGTGAGTTGGTGAGTTGGTGTCTGTTTCAAAGCTGCGAGAGCGTCTGAGAGGGTATTTATCACTATAAAAAAGACCTACTGTACTTTAAAGTAGACAGTGCTGGCTGTTTGTTCACTAACCTTTGTTTGTTTGTCTTTCCAAATGAAAAAAAAATGAAAAGCTTTAAGTGGCGTTTAGATCCATCGACTGTTGTTTCATGCGCTGTCATTTGTCCATATTTTGATCAAAGCCGCTGCTCAGGACGGGCTTTGTGTTCAACAGAGCCAGGATACCACAAGCTCATTTACACAATGTTGTTGTCACATTGTCTCAATGTTACAGCTTCATAGCAAAAGCTCAAAGCCAAAGTTAATTCTCCATTTTTGCAATTTAAACAGTCATAAGAAGAAAACCACACTGCACTACTGAACTACCAGCTACTCATTAGCATGAACGCAATTCCATTCTCAAATTAACGATTCATGTTTAGCCTCTTAATTTGCCGCAGATTAAACGTGTGTACTTCCAGATAATTGTGTCCTGATGATAGCCCTGCTCCTTTCGGCTAAATTTAGCGCGTGTGTCACTTTCTGTGTAGTTTCAAAGTGAAAGGTGCATCACAAAGTAAAAGCGGCGATGCTTTCAGTGCCTGGAAAATAAGAGCTTTGTGTATCACTTACATGTTGGTTCAATGATATTGGTTACTGGAACTCTATACGCTGTCATGGGACACGACGTGGGCTGTATGAACGTGTGTATATTTCACCATTGTCCAAACTGGGCCCACGTATGAGAGAAGAGGTGCAATTTCAAGTGAATGATCATTGAATCCTGTGAGTTGGAAACAACCGGGCGCACACGTTAACTGTATGAAGATGTGAAACAAAGACAAAAGCTAAATATTGGATACTACCTCCCTTATTGAGGTCAAGTCTCCTGCAGACAAATTTTACCAGAGACAAATGATCAGCTTTATTAAGAAATATGCAATCCAAGAGACATGATCACACTAAGCGTATTGATGTAAAATCATTTTAATTTCCTTTTGTAATTAAACTTTTGACAGTTGTGTAATGGAGGTTTGGTAAAAAGAAAGGTGGGGAATATCCCCCCAAGTATTTCATTATTTCCTGAACTCATTTGAGATTTTCTTCTTATACTTTCCATATAAATGTGTGAATAATGAAAGAGTCGGTCCTTTCAGCTTGGCAAATAAAATATTCTCTGCATAATAGAAACCTCACATAAGTACTTTCTGTACCAGCTAACTGCCTCGGGAATAGGATAATACACCTATACCATATACTATACTATAATGGAAGATGCTTTTAAGTAAGCTCATACTATTACTCTTGAATGAGCCTCATCTGGATGACAAACGCTTCCGATGGCCACTGGCAGAGATGCAGATGTGTGCAAGTGTGTGTTTTACTGTTTACACGTTGGGCTGCCACTGGCTACAATCAACAACAAACTGATTTGTCTTTTTTCAACATTTAATGAATTGTCTTATTATTCTCTTTTTTTTAGTGCAAGAACAAATAGTGACAAAAAAAGAGAACAGCTGTGCATAATTTCCTTTCTCTGCGTCTTCATCCCTGCGACTTGCAGTTGGAAGACCACTGTTCAACAGGAGGGTAAATGAAGTGCATTCAGCAAAAAACAAAATAGAGCTGCCTATTTCCTCTCCTGGTGGAACTTTCAGGGCCACAACTAAAAATCGTAGCTTAACGTTGCCCCCGCATTTGACGTACTTTGTACATCACAAAAGAATTCAGGGAAAACCAAAAATCTGAATAACAAAGGCTTGAGACTTGAATATTAATGAGGCTATAGAATGACCATTAAAGTAATTGGGAAATTGATCTCATCAAACCTTTTTTTTTCTCTCAGATGAAGCAAATTGTCTGTGGCTGCTAGCCAGTGCTTCTATGTTTAGAAAATATAAATTCACTGTTCCATTCATAGTGGACTGACACTCATTAGGACCTTCCTCATTACTGTCATTACTGTCATTAAGTCATTACGGTTGACTCTCTGAGCAAGTATGACCGAAGTCTTTTAGTCATTTGTTCTTCTCAGAAATGTCTGACCCAGCTTAATCCTGCGTTTCCTGTAGATAGTATGTTGTATTTTACTTGGCTTGCATGTCCCGTCCTCCCCGACAGCTGTTCTCTGATCAGTTCCAAACGCTCAGCGTCAGATACATTAACAGGGATAAGTAGCAATTTGTTTGCATGTTATAAATTCCTCGCATCCCTTTACATTAAACAGGCTTTTATCTGTGATGGGACTCTCATGTGGATGTTTGAGGGCGCAGCATTGAAGGCAGCAGTCATGGTCACGGCTTGTTTCATCAGAAGTAAGTGGTGATTAGGATGGTGTTTTAGCATCCTCAATCTCTGACAGCCATTCATTTCAAAATCCCTGACTAATGACAGCATTTGCACATATGTGGGATTACAGTGAGTGAGGAAGACTTCCTGAAAGTGGATTACAGCCGTATTTGTTGGCCACGTTCAGCTATTGATGCTCTTTGGTGAAAAAAACAAGTGAGTTTCCATTTTGGGAAGTGCCGTAGTATTTGCAGTCGTCAGGTTGTCTTGCATATTCTACGTGAGCACTCCATCGTATGTGAGCAGCATCCACAGTTCACCTACAGACAGGAACTATTTCTGTTGCTGCAGCACAGATGGCAGAGTTGATACAAATAATATACACTGCACATGGTTTTAACTAGACATTATCCATATATGTTATATAATGAATGGTTTCTTTGCTAAACCTCTTACACCTGTTCAACTGAGATTCAGGAACAATTCAATATTTCAATATTTCACCAAGCAAAGCAGAACCCCAGTTTGCATGTTGCCCTGTGGGTGTGTGGGTTTTCTCCTGGTGCTCCACTTTCGTCCCACGGTCCAAAGCAAAGCAAATAGCTCAGCTCAGCTAAGGTCAGAAAAAAGAGAGGATCATTCACTACAGAACTACAACTCACAGTTATTCTCAGCAAGTCCCTCTCTGCTAAACGTAATAAAAAAACAGGACACATACAATCATAAGGTTTTTTGAAGCTCCACCTCGAGCCACAGAAATCATTTATTTGTGATATAAATTTGGTGGATTAGCCCTTTAAGGTTCTGTTTGTTCCTTAGTACCTTAGTGAATGAGTGAGTCTGTCATTCATGTAAGTTTCATATGTTCCCTCAACCAATCAGCTCTCTGATCGCTCACATCTCAACAAATGCTGCTTATTGTTTCACTTTTCACAGATAATGAGATTTGTGAGCGAACTGATCCATGATCTAGAAGCTGTGTGCCTTTGCGAGGCTACTGGTGCTTTTGGTGAATTTTAATGAAAATGTGTCCGGTCTTGGATTTGAAATAACAGGATGGATGGACATATTCAGAATACTTGTATGCCTGGGATCATGTACTCAGTGGTATTATGTATTAATCCCAAAGACAATACTGTCAGATAATCTGTGGTAATAAAACAAAACGACAAAACACAACTAAGACATGTTTGCACAGCTGATCTGCAGAGTCTGTGACATCCGGCACAGAGCTCTTTGTCTCTCCGTTTTTCCACTGGAGTACATCAAGTGCCTGATTTCATTTGCAATATTGATCTCTTTCATTCCTGATTTCTAAGATGCTCACGACCACGGATGGGTGACAGACATCAGTCTAATTGATTTGACCAAGTGGAGAACAGAGGTTGATTGAGCTGCTTTTGTTTTATATAGTATAGTATAAGAAAACAGTACACATTAAATGCTATTTTAACTATTCGTTCTCCATGTGCCAGAATCTGTGTGCATGTAGATCTGAACCATTCATCTTCAGTGTTATTTGACACACTGAAATTAGAAAATGAAGGTGGGCTGGTCATAATGAGTTACGGTGATTCAGTGTATTTTTAATACTGCAGTCTGATGAGCCCCAGATAATGATGTACATTAAAGCTGTGCGGTTTTCATTTCTGCACAACCCCCCCCCCCCTTGGCCACCACCCTTTCACACAGCTTAATGGCAGTTTTATGGGAAACTTCATTAGAGCACAGGAATCGATAAACATCAGCTCATGTTAACTGTGGGACAAAGTGGTGCCCTCATGCTGAGCTCCACAAGGACCCAAAACATGTATTGTTAAAGGCTGCAACGAGACCAGACACGTGACTTATTGTTCAAAGATGACTTATGTCTGCAGCATTATAGTCGTACACAGTTGTCTGCAGATAATGAAGATGAAGACGCACGAGCTGCTGCATGTTGTTAAACAAGACAGAAGAAGAAAACTTTGAATCATCTGAGCCTTTTTATGAACCATCACATCACATGTCAGACAGCGGTGTGACTCAACAAATGATAGAAGGGAGGCAAGTTAACGCAGCACTCTTCTTTTTGTTTTTTGACATCACTTCAGTCAGCTGCATATAATCATTTGCTTTTACAACTACTTTAGGTCACTGCGGTGGACAAAGCTTGTGGCTGAATGGACCGATGTGTGTGCTGTTACGTTTAATGGTTCTGGAGGGATTTTCATGGAGATCTGTACAAGACAATAAGTGAAGTTTAATATGTTGCAACTTCACTTCATTTGATATAGTGAATTGTGTATTTAAGATAAAGATAATCAAGGTAATTGTACTGAGTCTGATGATTTTTTCCGTATGTGTTGAGCATTTATCAGGTCCACTAAACAGCAGCCTCTTATTTTGGTGCTTTTATAAGGAATTAATGCTTCCACCAGTATCTGCTCTGTAACTTACAGTTTCACGATGGGGCTTCTTAGCTTTGCAAACACATTATTTCAGTTCAGAACAGCGTCATTCTCTGGTCGGCAGAGCAGACAGTCACACTGAGCGAGACGGCAGCTGAGACACAACACAGGAGCCACAGACTCAATAAGAACCCACATTAACTTCCTGCTTAAGTCTGCTTATCTTACATGAACACACATCTCGTGCCGTACCTTAGCTTGTTAAACAAGACGCCTAGCAAGCATTCCCATGGTGCAATTGCTGATAACGTCAATTTGCAGGCGGAATAGCTCATTGGCCTCTTAGATGCACAGTGAACAGCCTAAACACACCGACTTCAGACCTGTTGGTGTGTTGATGCGCCTCACAAGCTCCGGTGCTGATGCACGGTCAGCGCGTGTGTGTTTCCTTTGTCCCTTTCCAACAATACAAAACCTACACGGCTCAGAGAATTCATGTTATTTACACAAAAGCTCTTTATTTTCTTCTAGTTATTAAAATATTAATGATAACGTTAAAACCACACACACACAGGCACTGGCATTGGTTCTGTCTCCAAAGACAAATGATGGACATGATTTTTTTTTTTTTTCTTTAATGAAAATATACTTTAATTGTTTACGGGAAAGAGTGGGTGGAAGGAGAAGGCTGGACTTTTTTGTAAACCAAGTTTGCTGTTTTCTAAGCTATTGTGTTAAAACAGAATATTTTATGACGTGAAATATTTTGAATTATGCATCAGAGGAATAATATTAACCTATATACAATGTTTGAAGATCAAACTAATTCGATATTCAGCATTTTAGGCTACTCACCAGCAATGTAAACCCAGAGCTGTTGAGTGCCCCTAAGTTTTATGTTAAAAACTGCAGGATGCTAACATAGCATATGTTGGCTCGTTTACATAATTCGTTGTCATTAGCATAATCACCTATTTAAAGTACAGTTTGAACACTATTGGAGTTGATTAGGGGGTTAATGAGGATGCTGCACCCACTGCTGAATTTATCCTTAAAATGACACTATTATCGTATATATTGGACTTACTGTTCTCCGGCTTTTATTAGGTAGATTAATTAGATATATTCTTGACTTGATAGTCATTAACACAATTATTTAAACGATAGTGAAAATGTACATTCATGGGAGGAGGGGGGGCGGGGGCGGGGGGAGGGGTTATTTCCTGGGAATCCTGCATTCCTGGCATCCTAATCCAGCACTGTTTACTTTTTGCTTTTAGATGTATCTTCAACAATTTCTCATAAAAGAATAAAAGTGCACTGCAAGAAACTACTAAATACTTGCAGAACACTAGATGTGCTCATAGTCTGGTTTCAGATAAACCCAGAGGAATTCACTGTGCAATTCAGGTAGACGTCCTCCATGAAGTAAGTCACCCATCCTCAGCTTTTTGCAGTGAACATGTTCTTTTGCATACATCTAATACTATATCCATTAGGTATTAGGATCGTATGTTAACGTATATCTCTGTAAGAGGACTGAGCTCAAACCTCCACAAAGATTCAGAGAATGGCGTCCGTTACTGGCTGCATGTATTTATGATACTTCACAAGCCGGATACTGAAATGAAAGAGGCACCACTCGAGGGGCTCTCTGTCTTAATCCGTGGACATTATCTCTCCACTGTAAGCAGGTCTTGGCTCGTTACCTCACAGTCGAGAGCCAGGCTGGCAGGGTTGCAGGGAGAGAGGCAGAAAGGGAAGGAGGGAGGGCCTTGCCCGGCCGCTGAGAATGTAATCTCCAGATTAGGGGGCGAGACGAATTCCTGCTGCCAGCCTGACCTTGTCAAGGCATTGGAGGAGCCAGAGTGAAACTGAGATTTCAGGACGGGAGTTAGTTGAGGCTTTTTCAATGTGTGTGTGTGTGTGTGTTTCTCTTTGTGGTCACACTGGTAGCACACATGAAGTGCGTGTCGGCTACACTGTTTGTGACACTGACCATACTGTTTGAAACTGGTGGCAGCTCTGGTGAAGGCTCCTCATAGCCTGAAGTCACAACTCATAGGTTCATGTCACCTGTTTTCACTGTCACATCGGCAATAATCCTGAAAAAAAAAAAACACATGGAAACACATGGTCACACTGGTTGAAATGGTTTTAGAAGATTCTGTCGGTGAATGTTGAACATCTTCAAATATTTGTTTAGAATTTGACATTGAAATATTTCTGTTATGTTTTTTTTTTCGTGGATAAAAAAAAATTGTTTTTCAAAATACACTTTATGTATTTGAACGCATTAAACGAACATTCCTCCAAATTGTTCCCATCACTTACCTGATTATTGACCCGCAGCATTTGTTAGTCAGACAGAATTTGATCTTTTTCAGCGGAGAAAGAACCAATCAGGTGATTCAGTTCACCTTCTGGATCTTTTGGATCTTTCATAATTGATTGTAGAAGGTATTTTGTTTTTTTCTTCGTGCCACTTATGCTAAATTGAAAATTGAGCATCCGTGCATGGAGACACACTTTATGTGGACAGAAGCTAGATGTCCTCAGTGGGGCTGTAAGTGACATATAGTCACAATACTGAGATGTTGCTTCGATACGCTGGGTCTTTGTTTTGTTTTTCTGCTTTGTCGCTCACCTACATCCACCTACACTTTGCCTCGTAGGTTTCACATGAGCCTTTATTGACCATTTGCAGTCACCGATTGGTCCATGTGAACAATGGGTTGTGCAATGTGGGCAATCAGGTTGTGGGATCACAGTCGGAGCGCCAGCCCTGGACTCCTGCATCTGTATTGACTGACAGTCAGTCAACAGAGTCTTCACAGCCTCCGTTGACACGTCCAAGGGGGGTTTAATGAGATGTGATTCACTTTTAAGTGCGGCAAAAAAATGTCATGAAAACTGAGAATAAACCATCATCCAACAACAGCTAACAATCTGACTGAGCAAAGCGTCTGTGTGTTCGGTTATACAGTAGGTCATATTGTTATCAAGCTTCCATATTAATATTTTGTGCGTTTTCCTTTTACTTCTCGGAGCCCTCATCTCATTATATTGTGCACTATGTGTATGTGTTCACTTAAACTTGTATTCCTGGACGGAACCTGGAAAAAGAGAATAATGATGTTTGAGGGGGTCGTCCGTTTGACCTGGAGTTGCGAAAACAACAAATAATGAGTAGGCCTGCGTTGGGAAAGCATGCACGTTAGTGTTAGTTGCATAAAAGCAGCGGTGGAAACTATTTTTAGACACAATATGTCACACGCCTGCTGGAACCAATAAATTTATTTGCACAATGGAGTATATGGAACACTCAGGCATCCTGCTGTATGAAACACAAATTTAAAAAAAAACAAAACAACAACAATAAAATGTCAGTGTTGCTACTGTTGTAGAATTAGGAATGTCAATGAAAAAAAACCCGAAACCAGACACATTATGTTGCAAATTACCATGTCAATGTGTCAGTGTGTCTCTGATTATTACAGAGCAAATGGATTGTGCATAAAAGGCTGCTTTAACTGCTGACAGTTCAAAGGTTTCTGAGGGAAACACACGCCACCAAGACACATCACTGTCCAAGTCACCGACGTCAGAGAGGCTAAGAAATGTCATGAATGCATTTCATGTACAATTTCTTCCAAAGCAGCACTGAGATTCACTAAACCGAAATAAAGCAAATTCTTTCACGGCAGCACTCTGAGACAGTAATCCAGAGCCTTTGTCACCACTCGGCTGGATTACTGGAATGCACAGGATGTGGGGGCTAGTGGCTCCTTCATCCCCGTCTCCAGATGGTTTCAAAACGCTGCGGCTCGTCTTCCAACCAGCTCATGCACACCCATTTTAACCTCTCTCCACCGGCGGCCCATAGATTCAAATACATTTTTTAAATTCTTTCATCTGCTTTTAAATGGTTTTTGCTCTGTTATACCACTGATCTATGACACTTTATCACACGATAAGGGTCTTCTTTTTTTAAATGTATTACGCCTTCTATTCTTCTGACCAGCACTTTGATCCAACGAGGTGGTTTTGACCTGCTTTACAGATAAAGTTGGGTTGAATTGGCTAAATCACTTCGTAGCACAGGCAGCAACTCGTTAAGTCCTTTTGTGTTACGTCCACGCCGCCTCGGCCTCAGCCAGCTTCCTCTCACAGCATTAAAACGTGTAGTGATATATGGAACATAGACAGTGTGTTGTGACCTACTTCAAAGTTTGAGGTGTTAACGTATGTTTAAGGTCCCGCACAAGAGTGTGTGGATCAGTGAGCACATGGAGGACAACAAACTCCCATTATGTTGTTTTTCTTAACAAACTGGAACGACTTAGGGCAATCTACTGACCCAATGTTAGTTTTATTATCAACGAAATTTGTTATTGGACATTAAAGTGTAGATAATCAATTACTTTTTTATTATTTACTTCACATTATTTAAAGATGACGGGATCATGAACTGCCCCCCCCGCCGCACCCCCAATCACACCCTGTTTTACACCATACTGTGTGCACAAGATCCACAGGATGGGTGATTTATGGCTGCAGACGATGCAAAGGTGCTTCCTTGAGAAATCGCTGAAAGAATGATTAGATTGTGAAGGATCCTGGACATTGTTGCAGTCCGTCGGCTGAACCCGATGACGTGGAATCCATAGAAATCAGCCACCTGACGACCCCTCCTCCACCCGGAGACACACTGATTGTTTTCTGCTACATCTTTTTATCACAGTTCTTGGTCACCCCCCCCACACCCAAGTATCATCAGGATGGTGTGTTTCAGCACTGTCCTCATGTATTGATACACAAACCCAACTCAGCTTTATTCATACGTAATCTTTATTTATACTTTTTGTTTATTTATAAACAATGAGGTTTGCAACCTACAAACACAAAAAGCGATTGTGTGCCAGTTTTTGTTGCATCAATTTCTCTGGCTCATTTAGCATTTATACTCCCTTTCCAAATTATTAGGAACTCCATGGACAAAGTAACTGATCAGTAATTCCATTGTTTTTTTTTTTTTTTGTCTAATATTTTATTTATCTTGCTTGTTTGACAGAGGTGTTGATTTGTTTTTATGGTGTATTTCAGAGGCTGATATTTGTGGCACAGTAAAGAGCGCCGGCTCACACTGAAACATGTTCTCAATCCAAAGTCAGATAAACGTGATGGATTGACTGAGTTAAGTGACGTTTCATTTCATAAAATGTTGACAGCTACTTGGAAACCCTGAATCAGAAATGCATTTCTCTAAAGGTTTGTGCAGCTTTGCCTGTCAAAACAGCCAAAGAGTGTGATTAGAGTAGAACACGACTCGTGGACCACTTTGTAGGTGCAGGAGACTCTCGTGGAGCTGGGAAGCAGGTTGTTCATGTGTCGGGGACACTTGTTGAAATAGACTTCCTTCAAACAGCTGCTAATGACTGTTAATAAGGTGGAGGTGGTTTCACATTTTCTCTGTCATAAACTGCAGCTCAAACAAGATCTTTTGGAAGAGCTGTGGTGTGTTAATCCTCACAAGGCTGATTCTGTATTAGCCTGTTCAGAGGGTGAACTCATTTGAAGCCGCATTTCAGCTGCTTATTACGCTGATTGATTGCCATGCCCTGTTGGGGTCTACTTGGACTAAAGACGGGAGCTTTTCCTCAGAAAAAAAAAAGAGCTGCAAACTTGAGATGAAGGGGGGTGGGGGGGTGGGGTAGACAAATTGCCTTTGAAACACAATCTCAGTCACAATCTCCTGATAAATCATAGCTGAATATTTTGAGGACATCGCCTCATGGAAGAAGGAAACCCGGTTTTGGCATGTTGCTAGGTGACACATTAATATTAATGTTTTGGGTTTTTTTTTTCTCAGAAGGCATTCACTCATTGCACCCCTGCAGGGTAAAGTAGAGCGTCAAGATATGCTATCGCTGACAGTTCAGTTCCCCTTTATTCTTGGTAAAAGTCATATCAACGGTTTTAATTACATCCAGCCTAATGTAATACACCAACGTCTTCTTGAGGAATCACGATTGCCTCTCTGGTTGGTAGTTGGCACTGCTCATTTATGACCGATGGTAATTGAAAAGCTGGGATGGTTTTGTGTGTGTGTGTGTGTGTGTGTGTGTTTTAACATTAGAGCATGTTTATCCTCTTATCAGGGTGGAGCAGAGCTTATTGTGCCTGAATCCCTATCACATCTGATCTCGAGCCAACCTCCACATGTCTGAATTTAAACAAGAACCCTAATCTTATGTTTGTTTTTTTCCCTGTAAAATAATTTTCAAATCCATGATGGAGTTTGCCCTTTGCCTCACCTTTTGTCTGGCTTTTAACCATGAGTTTTTGTCATCACCTCCTCCGCAGTGCCTCCCTCCAAACCTTGTTCCTGGCACTGAA
This sequence comes from Lampetra planeri, assembly GCF_965212315.1. Taxonomy (NCBI): domain Eukaryota; kingdom Metazoa; phylum Chordata; class Hyperoartia; order Petromyzontiformes; family Petromyzontidae; genus Lampetra; species Lampetra planeri. The sequence continues at coordinate 12,931 of NW_027615719.1, forward strand.
ACAGCGATGTTGTCCATCTGATTAAACGTTCAAGGTTACATCTCTAAACACATCAAAGTCTCGCACTCCCACAAGCGGGCACATGATATTTTCAACATTTTTTTGCCAGCCCCAAGGTGCAAGCTCCACTGTCCTCCCCATCATTTTTATCAGCACATAAAAGGGAGTGTAGTACTTCCAGTGTCTGTACAAGTAAATTGGTAGCTCTGCTCAAATGTGTTATGCTGATGGATTCTCAGCCAGCAGCCAACACTGCTGCACAAAATGTTAAATCCATTGACAAAAACTTTGCAGCTTTTCATACTGACCCAAACAAACACACTTACTCGCTCCTTCCGATTGGCTGATATAAAATACAGATTTGTACTATTGCCAGCGCTGATTCGTTTCTTCTCTCCTGCTTGTAGAGATCGAAAAGCTTCAGAAAGATGAGGGGAAAGAAGAGGAGAAGTTCATCGACGTCGTCATCAACAAGAACATGAAACTGGGCCAGAAAGTTTTAATACCAGTCAAGCAGTTTCCTAAAGTAAGTGCTGTAATCTCACCACCCGAGACTTCTCCGAGGATGCGATGTGCACAGATAGAGAGTTTTAGACTTGTGTTATTTATAGATAATGAAGCCAACTACACTGGCGCTGGTTTTGATTTAAATTTCCTACAACAGCGACTTGACAGTTTTTGTTGATGTTTTATGTTATTAGATGTAGCATTTCTGGAAGACAGCACGCAGGCAGAGTGCTGTCTGACAGAACTGGAGTAGAGCTGCATCAGAAGATGTTGCTTCCTTTCTCAAGTTGAGTTCTTACTCCTCCTCCATCATACACACGCCTCTCTGTCACACTGACCTTGGCCAATGACACACGGATGTCTCGGTATATTAATTTGTCTATGAATATTTATGAATATATGATTCAGGAGAATTATCTCACAGCGGATTTCATTTCTTCCGTATGAGGTGGATTTCTCATTATGAATGCAGGATATAGGTATTTTAAGCCTTTTTCCAGAGCTCTTACACGGTGCCCTTTCAGTCTTTAGTGATGCACTGAATCCAGACAAATTTAATAATTAGACTGTCAATTAGTTGTGAATTACTGCACCATTTCATGGCCACAGCAGTTGACGGAACTCCTGTTTCAGCTCTGGGGGGTTTGGGTGGGTGTTTTGGCACCTGCAGTGTGTCACTTGAGTTCCACTTCAGGTAAATAACTGGCAGCATGTGGGAAAGAAGAAGAAGAAGAAGAAAAAAAAACTTGACAGGAAATCACAGGTTTCAGCTGCCAACATTTTGCTGCTGCAGTACAGATTATTTAGATTTTCATTGTTTTGAATTGAGAAAAGAAGTGGTTTTATTTTTAACGGCTTGATGAATTGCACATTCAGTAGGCGTTTTGTTCATGTACCTGGTGAAGATATATGAACCACACATGTTCAAAAAAGAATGTAAAACGTCTTCCAAGGTGACCAAAGCAAAGATGTTCGAAAAGGAAATAAGGGCGTAGAATTTAATGAAGCATTTAAAAACATAATAATAATAATAAATTGAATACAAATACATTTCATAATAATAATAAGTAAAAGTCTAAACAGGTATGACCTCCAGTTGCTGTCTGGCTTTGAACGAATTTTACCCCCGACACAACGACCCTTCACTGGCAACACTGTTTACTGCGTTTCGTCCTGCGCTCAGAGCATGCAGGGATTTCCCATGAGAGCATGCTGGGGGGCTGGTGTAAAACAGAGATGGCTTGCTCTTAGAAGGGGACATCACTCAAGTTTTCACCTCAGCCCTCCAGGGCCGCGGCCAGTGCTCGCCTTTGGGGAGGAAGCTGAGCACAGGAGGCACAAAACTGGGCCAACAAACTCCAAAGAAGCTCGCTCAACTTTATCCGCTCAATATCAACCCGATTTGAGCATTAATGTCGTGCACAGTTCAATAATATCAAAGAAAACTAAGCATTTCGCCAGGTTTGGTTTTAGACTATTACTAGTTAATGTGACAGTGCTTGATCAATAGTCAGGACAGTTTTGTACCATCAAACTCCATGACGACCGTAACAAAGCTGACTGATTTGAATGAAAATAACGACACGCGTGTCACGCGGACATGAATGATGTAGAGTGTTGTTCGCCGTTGAGGGCTGTGTGTTGTGTGTCGTGTCATCTGGGGGTCGATTTGAGTCTTCTAGGTTCACAGCTAAACAGATTTGCGTTGACAGATTTGATAAGTCGAGCCACTAATACACTGTTTAGAGCTCCAACAAGCCACTGAGGAAGACAAATTCAATTTGCTCTGTTTGACAGGTAGCAACAGCCGAGAGTGATCTGTCTAACTGAAATGGGTTTTTCTTCTGAGCTGGGAGCAGCACCTTTCGGCTTCTGGCATTGAAGTGGCACAGACATTGTCTAAATAGCCATTTAGGAACATGGGTGTAGAGATAAAATCCATCCTCTGCAAACGGAGCTTTTTATCAAAATGAAACGGTGCAAGGACACCGAGTGCAAGTTCCCAGCTGGTGAATCACTGAGATGAAATGGAGCTTTTACTCTGCAATCATTTTTAATACCAAGCAAAGGATAATGTTTTCATATTCCGATATTTGGGCAAAAGTGGTGCTGTCATAGTGGGGCACCAATGTGTAACATATAAAGCTGTGTAGATAATCCTCACCCGTGTTCAGTTTTTTTGTCCGGTGAGACTCATTCCAGGAGCATCTGAATTAATTGTTTCCCATTAGTCCTATTTGCTTTCACACATAAAACAATTCAAGCCAACTAACTCACAGAGAGCTGTGAACATTCTCACTCGTGTCTGGAAAGCAAATGACATCCACATATCAAGAACATTACAGGGCTGTTTCTCCACTCATCCCAGAAGCTTCTTCACTTCTGAACTGACGACTGGAGTGTTCTGCTACTAATACTAACAATAAACTCACTCAAAGGTGTAGCCAGTCCATTATTACTCACCTGCTGACTCGTCCAGGGTGTACCCTAACGTCCACCTGTTCACAGCTCAGTTTGGCTCCAGCACAACCACGTCCGTAACAGGAGCAAAGCAGGAGAAGATGAATGAATGAGTGAATGGTACTCACTCATACGCTTAATCCGTTTTGGGACAGCAAAACCCTTGTGAATCCAAAGTGTATTTTTAGCATTGCTGCGTTCAGAATGTTACCCGTGTTTAACCACATCCCAGAGAGATGTGTGTAGTGTATGACAGTGGAGAACAGAGGAACATCACTGAAATGGCTTAGCCCGAGCTCAAAGATGGAAAAGATGGATTTTCTTTAGGAGGCGCATGGAAAATGTAAAGTTACAATGAATACAAACGCTCTAGTATCCACAGCATTAAGGTCCCCCCTTTTTTTTCTTTAGGAGTAATGTTGCTTCAACATCAGAACAAGCTGAGTTGTGAGATAAAGTTATTGAGTTGCCATAGCCAGATAAACATACTCTCAGCACCATTTTTCCATAAATAAGTAGCTCTTATACAGACAATGTGATAAGTATATAATGACCAACCACATGAAACGCTGCTGTCAGGGTTATGACAACAAAGGCTCCGGTTCTTTGTATGATGTTTGTCAGACACCGTTGAGGTGATGACCGGGCAAGTAACCGGCAAACAGCGATTGTGAAGAAAAGAGTGAGTGAAAGAGTGAGTCAGGGGACGAGTAGACAAAACCTTAAAAAAAAAAAAAGAAAAAATGACTGACGAGCAGGAACAAACCATCGGAGCCAAAATCGTCTGCACTGGAGGTGGAGAGTAGAGCCGGGGTATTGAAGCAGCAGCAGAAGGATGAGGATGTGGAACAGGTGTGCTGGAGAGCTTCAATCACTGAGCCAATCTGCCTGAATGCCTCTGGAGCCACGGCCACACACACTGACAAACACACACAACCATATTTAGATGGTCTAAAGGGCACAGAAAGCAAAGGCCGCAGTGAGCAAAAAAAGAAAAAAAAAAAACAACTGGTCTGAAGTCAATGGCGCAGTATTTGTCTGTTAATGAAGTGTGTCTCTGGGGGGGTGCACAACGCGCTGCTCAGACACACACGAAAAGATTACAAATAAAAATATGATGACAATGTGAAAGGTTCTGATTGTGGACTATCAGAACCACGTCTTAATGGTCGGTCATGAACAGGATCAGCACGTTGGGGAGGTCTGCGGCGTCACGACAGCTGCTCTGTTCTGATGAAAACTGGTTTTGTTCTTTCTGGTATTACTGACACCTGCACCAGGATTTCTGTCTCCTCACCTGTGAAGCGTTGATGCTTTCCACTTGGTAAGTCCGCCATCTAGCAATCCGCCAAGTGCTCCATCTAGCAATCCGCCAAGTGCTCCAGGAATGATTGGCTTATTGATGGACACCTACAAAACACACCCAGGACTCATTCACACAGTTGGCACAGTCTGGAAACACACCATCTAACCAGCAAGTGACTGAGACACGCCCATGGGCCACACACCTGGTGCTTGGAGGTTCAGCCCATCTACATAAGAACCACAGATGAACAAACACAAACAGAAGGAAATTAGAAAGAGAGAGAGCGCAGACCTCCACCAAGCAGCTCATTTCCACCTAATATTATCATCCTGCTTTCATTTGATGTGCTCTAGTAAATCATCATTAATCATCAAAACATGTCTTTGTCACTAAAAATGGTGAATTTCTCTTGGAGATTCTATAATAATGAATAAGATATTGATACATGTACCTGTCTAACCACTGGTCCACAGAGACAGTGGTGCTGTGGAGTTCTAGACACAGATGCTGAGAATGTCCCTATCTGACAATGAGGACAAATCCTTCAACAGATTCCTGGATCCAGATGGTTCCAGAACACCACCAACATTTAATCACCTGGTCCTGGCCCCATTATCAGCCTTTCATGAATTTCACTTAGACCCATTCATACATTTTTGAGTTATTTTGCTGACAAACACCAGCAAACACATAACCTCGAAGCCAGCTTGAAAACAATAGTTTGGCCGCTGAGATTTTCAGCGGCCAAACTATAAGTCAGTGGAGTTTAATGCAGACAACTGTTCCCTGTGGCGACAGCTTTTCAATCAGTATGTGATTATATCCAATCATTACCTTTGAGGAACTTAGGATACCTGTGGTGCTGGATGAAGCTCTAAAGAAGAAATATATATATATTCTTCTTCTCCTCTCAGTCTTTTCAACCCAAACAAGTGGCAAATAATGGCCAGGTTAAGAAAGGTTATTTCTTCTTTAGACTGGTTCCTGTGTGTATGCCAGTCATCAATGTAGTAAGATCTGTTAAAACAAATCCTGGCAAAATGGAACAAAACACAATTTTGGAAGAGAATTTAGAGGGTGAACGTAAGTGTGTTAGGATATGCTGCTTCTCTGTGTATTTGCTGCATCTGTGGGCCGTCAGTGCAGGAGGAGGAGTCCCACCGGTTTATTTCCAGTTCAGAATGTGGCTCTTCCTTTTGCTTTAGGAGCAGTGATTTATCCTTCTGCTGTCGTTCCTGTCCTGCTGTCCTCAGCACAATCACTCTGCACCGGCTCCGTTGGAGCACACCTTTTGCCAGACTTGCAGCGATGCATTCAGTAAATGATGAAAAGATCTCCCCCTGCACACGTCCTCAAGTTATGAGTGATAAATCAAACATCGATTCCCCACTTGTCTTTCTGATCCTACTCATGGCTGTGAGGTATTTTAGCATATTTCGGTTCCATCTCTCCTTTTTTCGTGCAACTACAAACACCTCGTGGCAGCAGAAGTCAACCTGTGATTAAAAGCAACAGCTCATATTCTGGTGATTAGAGACAGCAGCAGCACAATCCTCTCACGTGGAGTCAATGATTTGAGCAGTGCAGGAGTTCACGAAGGTCTTTGTCAATCACATAATCCTCCATGATAGCAAAAGCATTAGCAAACCTCCAAAGCATCAATCACAGTAGGACTCAGCCTGATTTTGTTATCTGATAAACAGCAGGGCTTACAGATGTGTGTTTATAAAGACACATATTTGGAGCATGGATGTCGCCTCCATTCTAACATCAAACCCGTGTGTGTGACAACCACATACAGTGTTCTTTTGTACATTTACAATGTACATTTTACTCTTTTCTACATTTATGCACGTTATCCTTTCCCATCTTTGAAAATACAGTTTTGTTATCAATATTTTCCTCTGCCACTTGTTGAATGTGTTAACAACAGCGGTTGGGTTTGGAAAATGAATGGTCAGACATATTTTCATTCTCCGTTTTACGTGAAGATGAGGACAAATTGTGCACAACCTGCATCCTTGTACCTGCCTGAAACCTTTGAGTCCGTTTTGTTTTTATCCAGGAGGATTATTCTTGTGTGCTTGGTTTGACCTTGGTTGACTTTTTGTGGGTGAGTGTTCACACAATAACTTGAGAACAGCCTCTTTTGTTCACAGCCAAAACTTTGCAATCAGAGAAAAAAAATACCAGTGTTACAAATGAATATCCAAACATTCATGTCCAGTCCAACAAACTGACCATGACATCATTCATTTATTGCAAATCAGACTGTCGCTTTACCTGATACCAAGAGATATATTTGAATGGGAGATACTTAATAATAATAATAATAATAATAATAATAATAATAATAATAATAATAATAATAATAATAATAATAATAATATAACATCGATAATAATAATAATAACAATAATAGCAATAATAATACAAATATCAATACAAATGAATAGTTATAAACTTCTTGTAAAGAAGCTTTCATATACACATGCAGCTCAAAGTCTTTTACAACAAAATGATTAAAAGACATGAAAACAGTATCACAGAGGTGTAGGCATACACTAGTCAGAAGAGCTTGTAAAAAAGAAGGTTTTAAGCTTTGTCTTAAGAACATTTAAAGAGCTGGCTTTCCTGATGTCTGCATCACTGTCTGCAGTGTGATCCAAAGCTCTGGACCTTAACTAAAAAGGTTAGTTGGCATATTGTATTCATTTGACTGCGTCGCCATTGGTCAGAAACTCAAAAGAAAATGTTCGGCGATGTGATAAAACTCACAGTGAATACAGAGCTCTCTCCACAAAGGACACTGTGTCCAATCCCTGACTTATCACTGCAGTGCTCAGTCATCAAGGTTCTGCTGGACACACAACACAAAACATTTCCTGAGACCTTGTGTTCGCCCCCGTATGTGTCTCCTTTGATAATCCTTCCGTAAACCTGAAGTCATTACGTGCAGGACACATCCCACCACCTGATCCATTGTCAATATATGCTGAGCTAGTAGTGATTGCACAGGTTCCACCTGAGGCAGCGCAATAATTTCAGGGCGAGTTTAGAAGCATGCATCACAAACGATTCATATCCGAATGTGAAACGGTCTCACAAAATGATCCGTTTATGATCTTGACATTGCAGGAGGCCACTTCTTTCCCATTTGCCAGTGAAAAGTTAGTATACCACAATGTGTCGAGGCTAAATCAGCCCTATATGTTCACATCCAGACGCAGGAATTTGTGTAATTCCAGAAGTCGAGGATATACAGAGTCAGAAGCTACTGAATCAGAATCTTAATACAGTAGCTGGGAGCTGCAGGAGCCAAGCCAGGATAATAACCCAACATTCAGTTGCTGCATTAGTGGGAATCACTTCTCAAATCCCCCTCCCAGGAATTGTCAGGAGCCTCCTAATAAGCACTCACTCTCTGAACAAAAGGCAAGAAAGATATAGGTGAGGTGTAGAACAAAACTGGCTGTTTTTTGTTGGGTTTTTTTTCACCTCGTGCTAGCTAATTGATGACCTAGATAGTTGAGGCAGACAGCTGTATCACTCACGGTTAAAGGAAAACAAGGAGGGAAGAAAAAGGCATCGGTCTCCTTTTGTCCCACTGACCAACAGTTGTCCGGAGCAGGTTAACTTTGTACGATCTATATCGATATCTATATCTATGTGTGTGTGTGTGTGTGTGTGTGTGTGTGTGTGTGTGTGTGTGCTACCTTTTGAGTGCTCAATCACAGAGGAAGAAATGCGACCATACATATGAGCACATGGACAGAATGGAACTGATAGTTTTCAGTTGTGAGGTTAAGGCGTGTCGTATTGACATGATAAATGTCTTACTCTTTATCTCAAACACACAGAAACGTGATGAATCCTCTCTCTCTCTCGCTCTCTCTCTCTCTCTCTCTCTCTCTCAGTTTAACTTCGTTGGCAAACTGCTCGGCCCACGGGGGAACTCGTTAAAGAGACTACAGGAGGACACCCTCACCAAGATGTCAATTCTGGGCAAAGGTTCTATGAGAGACAAAGAAAAGGTAACTGTCCCCTCTTCTTTTTTCACATTTTAATTGGTTGGGTTTCAATTCTCTGTTTTTGACAACTGTAAAATGCAGAAGGTTTTATTTTTATTATTATTATCATCATAACACCTGAAGAACAAATTCCAGTACAGTAAACAATATACTGTACTGTGTATACATGCACATATACAGCAGAAATGAGATGGAATAAAGAGGCAATAACACTGTCCAGTTTGACAACAGTGTTTTATCATGGTCACGTCAGAATATAAAAAGAGGATATAAACGGCTCCAACAGCGGCACGGAAGGAGCAGAAAAGATTGCAGATTGATTGTTTAACTAGGAATAAATCGACCTCGCCTGGCTCGTGGCTGTTTCTCTGTGATTTGTTATCATACAGCACATTCTTTTGGATCACCGTGATCAATAGTCTTTGATGGCTGACTCCTGTCGAGCAGCCGCAGAAGAGATCTGTCATGAAGATGTGCTGACCGGGGCAGCCCGTACGTGTCTGCACCAACGTGCTGTGTGATTTATGACTGACAGCTTTCTGTCAGGGGGTTCCAAACAGCTCTTTTTTCTCTTCTTTTAAGGGAGAGCGATTCACCCTTTGCTGCATTGTGCTCAGCTGTTTGCTGACTTTTTCCTCGGAGCCGCACAGAATGTGTCACCTCAGTCGTTTCTCACCTCATACTCCTTCTGGTAGTCCAGGTCAGGGAGCTCTGGGGAGGGAATACATAGCACTGCTTTCATCAGTGAAGAAGCCGTGAGTTTCTATTCAAATAGAATCTATATTTACAGACTGCAGTGTTCCTGTAGAGGAGGGTTAACACCTGCTGAGGACATGGGATGGAACTGTTACAGGTTACAGAATATTCCGCACATTCCCATGTTAACTCTTTGTGAATTTGTCGGTGGTGCAGGTTTGTGAGTGCTATTCATGTGATATTTGTGCGATTTATTAAATGTGTAGTCAGCGGGTTAAAGAACAACAGAAAGCGACGGGATGACGTCCTTCACAATCTGCACCAACATCTTCATTTAGCACACGCCTCTAATGTTTTGTTTTAATTTTTATTGTGGCTGATTTGATTGATTAATTTAGCTGCAGCATCCTTGTTAACAAAGTAAAAAAATAATTAGCCAGTTTCAATAATAAAATAGTCTCTGTTGAAATGTTGCAGCATGATTCTAAGGCTATCCGGCCTCTCTGTCTGAGCTGCTGTCCATAAAAGTGCAGATGAACCGCGCCAGCAGAGCTGAACGTTTATCTTTGTGTAATATAATTTGCTCCAATCTTCCTCTTGTCTGTCCTTAAATGTTTCATTTGAGTTTAAATATCGCTGGACGGTATTCTTTACTTGAAAGCGCCGTCCGCTAGCGGCTCCAGTGCACACACACACACGTTCTGGCTCTGTTTCCAGGGTGAATGGCTTTTCATAAGCAGATTTACGGATTGGGGGGTAAGCAAACGTAAGAAAGATGCTGCCAATAGATATGAGAAACAGACAGTGGTAATCTCTCACCGTGGGCTGCTTAGCCTCTGCTGGACGCTGTTGGATTTCAGATGGCTGTTATCAGTGCGAGTGGAGAGACCCTGTGTAGATGTGTATGTGTGTAAAAACTGATTCAATAGATATGCAAATAACACGGTCACATATATAGATAAAGAGATTGTCGGCACATATAATCTGTATAAATGTGTGTTTTGGGTTTTTTTTTTTTGGCTGATGACACCCAACATTTCATTTCAACGTTTTGTGTTTTGTATGTGTACGTATATACACACAAACACACACACACACACACACACACACACACACACACACACACACACACACACACACACACACACACATACAGTTTTTTTAATGCAAAACTACCAAGAAACACATGAAAGGCAAAGAGGATCTGCAGGAGTTGTCTCTTTCCACCACCAGCAGCTGCGCCAATGCTGGTGCGATGCGCAAAGGAGCCCTGTGCTCGTAAAAGCCCAGATTTATGAGGAACATTAACATATCATTAACATACCACAGACACTCTTAAAAGAAGGTTATTTATAATTAGATGACATCAGAGACACTGGCTTGCATGAAGCTGGAAAGGGAGAGGGGAAAGAGGAAGTTGCCGACATTGGAAGGCCCCGGAGAAGACTTTTTTTCCCCTTTTCTGTTGAAAAGCAGAAACTGGGACAGCAACGTGTTGTTTTCTTTGTGTACTGGGGTGGGAGACATTTGGGGGTTTTACTGTCCTATTTCTCGCCATCAATAACGTTATTCTGGCCTGCTTCTGTCGGCATGAATGCTTGAACGTTCCGTTTTTTGTCGTTATCTCTGCAAGCAGAGGTGGACAAGAGCAAGTTGTGTGGACTCAACAATGATGCTTTTCAGTGAAAATAATAACGAACCGGTAATGTCTACATTTCTACTTCTGTTATAAGCTCCAGTGTGTTCCTTGACCGACCTCGACAAGGTTGCAGCAGACTATTGAAAATTCTGAAAACAAAAGGGTTTTTTTTTGTTTTTGTTTTTTTTGGAGAAATATGTTGTTTTTTTGAATCGGCGACTTCGGAATGTATATTCTCTAGATAACAAGCTGGTCTTAATGGGGGGGCGGAGGGGGGGGGGGGCAGCATATGGTTTAAACAGACTTTATTGTCATTGTCATTCACAGAACCTGATTAACGTCTTGGACTAGAACAACATGTTGAATGGTTCTCCACCAGATGGATGGAGCAGTGCATTAAAAAGACAAAAAAAAAAAGCATTATAGATCGACTCAATATCATTAAAACTGTACTAATGTTGAAAAATACATTTGAATGTATTTGATTAACAAGAGACCTTTGTCAATGTGCAAAACTTCATGGACAATAACTTTCCTTCAAACACAAGTAGTAATATATTTCTTCAGTGGCTTTATAGGTTTATGAAATAGCTGTCTTGGGTCCCCAATCACAGAAAAATACAGATATATAATTGTGTATGAGTCGCCTCACAGCACGAAGGTTCCTCTAAAATGAAAGCGTGAATGTGAGAGTGCATGTCGGCCCCGCCGTTGGCCCCCAGATGACAAACCAATTGTGTATCAGATGTGTCACGGATACAAGAGCAGAGTGGAGTAGAATATCAACGGAGAGATGGTAAAGCTGTGATAGGTTGCATGTAAAGGACTGTCTGCTGGCAGAAAGTCAAGTTTACGGGACCACACATAAATATTCTCCGCAGCACTGGAGCATCAAACCTCATTCTGGCATAATGCGGTGCAGTAAATCTGTCTCATAGTACAAAAAGAAAAGTAGATCACTGCCCCTGAGCGCCACATGTAACCGGCTAGCCTTCCGCAGACACAGCACATATGATATCGAATGACTTTGTGTCCATGGTTTCTGTGTGTGCCGTCAGGAGGAAGAGCTGCGTCAGAGCGGAGAGGCCAAATATCACCACCTGAACGAAGACCTGCACGTTCTAATTGAGGTGTTTGCCCCGCCGGCTGAGGCCTACGCCAGGATGGGTCATGCTCTGGAGGAGATTAAGAAGTTCCTCATACCGGTATGTTCCTTTTTGCCCTCTGTCTTTCTCTCTCTCTCTCTCTCTCTCTCTCTCGCACCTCTTGTCTCTGCTCAGCTGCTCTTTGGCTCCGGCCAGCTCATTTTCAGTCTGTTCACAGTGAAGAAAGTGAGTAACAGCCAAGACTCTTTCCCACACACTCTTTGTCTGTAGGCTGCCCTCTAATTCTGTCAGGGCCGCCTGAGTTCAGCCTGTGACACTGGGTGGGAAGCCGGAGGTAGAACAGGAACGAAGGAGGAGAGTCTCTTCCTTAGTAGCGGCTTATTTACTCATCCTCCATTTATTATACATGATTTCTCCGATGCTTCGAGCAATAATGATTCAGGTCTCATCAGTAATTTTCAGCAGACCTTCCTCTCTCCTCAGCACCTCTCTCCTATGTTCCCATGACAACAACTGATATAATGGACACATGACAATAGACCTGTCAGTCAGTTTGTGATGAGAGACATAGCATTTTCATTCAACTGCAACAAAATAACACAAGTGTGAAAAGGCAAGTAAGGTCTGGAAGATTTATCAGCAGAAGATCAGAAATGTTTTGCTGCCTCAGGAACTGTGGTCATGGCAGTACTGTAAAGAATATTAATTAGATATTCCCGGGGCTGTAGCCCTGGAGATAAAGTACGTAATTTAATACAGAGTAATTGAAAGCGAGTCAATTGCAGCGTGTGTGTTTTGTGCGTGTGTGTGTGTGTATGTGTGTGTGTGTGTGTGTGTGTGTGTGTGTGTGTGTGTGTGTGTGTGTGAACATGCCTGGTCTTTGTGCGCAGGATTACAATGATGAGATCAGACAGGCTCAGCTGCAGGAGCTCACGTACCTGAACGGCGGCTCGGAGGATGCCAAGGTGCCGTCGGTGAGGGGCAAGTCGGTCCCCCGTGGAAGAGGGACCCCCGTTCCAGGGCCTCCCAGGTAAGCCACTTCCAGGAATGTGTGCATGTGTGTGCTAATTGGTGCTCGGAAATGGGTATTATTTACAGTTGAAAGAGCTACCGAGAATACATTTTTAAATGGCTTTGCCCAGTATCCTGTTACTCTCTCAGAGTTAATGGCATCATTTACAGCTGCAGCACACTTTGACTGCATGCCTCTGATAGGATAAATAATCATCAGCTGATTTTTGTTCTTTATGCCGGCCTGAGAAATATGTGACCACAAACTGAAGTTTATTTACCTAATTAAGTCTGAAAAAATTAATGTGACCGGTAAAAAAAAAGTTACTTAGTCATTTTGTCCTTGTCGGTTTTATTTTGAAATAATGTAATACACAACACTGATAAGTATTTTTTGCGAGAATAGACAAGCCAGAGCTTTTCTGTTAAATCAAATCAGTTTTTTCTCTTTGTGGAAGTTGTTTTTCTAATTCAAAAATGAATAGCTGCAAATTGTTTCTTCTAAAGGGAGAGAAATGAGCCCTGATATTTGTAGCTAACTGCGTGCAGACTTCAGCAGGAATCACAAGGGATGGCACGAATATAGAAAATATATATAATTTATATAATAATAACAATTTATATAATAATATAATGATAATAACAACTATTTGTTTCAGTGATTTTGTGCAATCTTGCTGTTTTCAAATGGTTTTAAAATGCACCTGCCACGCTCACCTACAACCAAAACCTCAGACACCCTTCACAGCTTCAAGCGGGAAAAGATCCAAATGTCAAAGTGAGGTCAGCTTTCTTTGGATGAGCTGGCAATAAAGATTAGTGAACATTCAATCAGGAAAACTATTTCAATTACTTTTATTCGCTTTTTGCCATCCCTGATTACTCCCTCCCAGCCACACCTCTCCATGTCCATTCAAGTAGACATCTTTGTAAAATCTGAAGGGCATCTCCTTGCTGATTCCTCCATTGTCACGTTCTAATGACTTGGGAGGATTTAGACGTTATTCCTCATTAGTGTCATTCAGACTTACTACAACGATATGAATGGACTGGCAGCTGCAGTGATAAGGACGCATCAGCTCATTCACCTTTGTGGTGTGTGTGTGTGTGTGTGTGTGACAGACAATTGGAAGGGGGGATAAAAATATTTGCAAAATGTGACACTGCTGGAAATAAGAACAATATGGATGGAACATGTCGTTGCATCTGCTGTCTGTGTTTTTTCAATCCATCCAGTCATCTTTCCGTTTTTTTACACCTGTGTCTTCAGATGATCCGTTCTTGTTCATTTCTCCTCCGAAATTAGACCAATCTAACCCTAACCCTAACCCCCACCCTTTCTTCTTCCGCCTTCTCTCTCACTCCTTCCTTCTGACTTGTGCCCCATTTTGTTCCCTCCCACCCTCCCTCCCTCTCTCCCTCCTAACCACCCTGTTATATCTCTGTGTAAGAAATCAGATTCTGTATTTTTTCGTGGGAGGCAGCGCGCGGCTCCCAGCTGTGATTTGACCACAATTCAGCAGCTTAATGGAAAGGTATCCGAAAGAGAGAAATCAGACAGACCATCCTGATACTCATTCTGAACATCTATCATAAAAAAAATATATATTTAGGATTATGTAATTGTTTTTTCTTCGGTTGTTTTGCAAATACATGCAAAAATATGTTGCGCATGAGAAATGTCATGAGACAGAAAGGGCTGCAAAAATAATTATTTGCATCATCAGTGATTCAGTTACTGTCTCAATGGGAAAAAAAAAATGTCAATCAACATTTCCCAGTTTTCAATCACACAGTTCTCTTTAAAGACTCTT
>NW_027615719.1:32500-36562 GCF_965212315.1 Lampetra planeri
CTCTGGCCACTAGAGGGCACCAGAGAATCATTTGTCTCGTTTGCTGTTTATCTTTACGGGAATTTTTTTTTCTGTCTCGCCAGAATCAAAGGTGGCAAATCAGAGAATAAAGCAATGTGAGGAGTGAATGATGGAGACAAAACAGGAGAAAAGTCTTCATCTTCCTTCTGCTGCCCCATTTTTCATTTGTTTCTCTCTTTAATAAAACCCCTCTCTCTCTCTATCCGCTCATCAATCCTCATCTCTTCTCTTTCTTTCCCTGTGCCATAAACAGTGATTGATCAGCGCAGCAGCAGCTCACAGATCATTCCTCGTCCATTCCTATTTTTTCTTTCCCTCCATTACCTTTTCTCCCGTCCTTCATTACATTTTCTTTGTCCCATAAATCTCTCACTTCTGCTCCTCATCACCTCTTTTTACCTCTTTTTATCACCACTGAGGATTTTCTGCATTTTATTTGTCCAGAGTCTCTTCTCAGTCTATTCCTCTTTTTTCCTGTATTCCACTTTGCTTTACTCCTTGTCACCCTCATTATTTATTTTCTCCTCATCTATCTGTTCCATGTCCATCTCCTTTCATCTGCTCCCCTTTTCTTTTTAGTTTCTCCTCTCTTTCCTCCTCATTAACTTTTTTCGATTACTTTCCTCTTAAACTCTTCCTCCCCTCCCCCTCTCCTCCTCCTCCTCTTCCTCCTCTTCCTCCTCCTTTTCTCCTTGAAGACGTCACACAGCCAAAGTTTATATTTGGATTTTGCAACTCTGATGTGAATGACGTGTAAAAGTGAGGGAGCAAGAAAAAGAAGGAGAGTAAAAAAAGAAGTGGAGAGATAAAAGATCAAACCTGAGCCCTTAATTTAAGTGATAACATCTCTCTCTCTCTCTTTCACATACACACACATACAAGCACACACATACACAGATGCACAATTCCCAATTAAACACTTCAGTGCTCTGCATTATCGGCTCATCAGCTTTGGCAGCAGCGATCAATGCTTGTTCACCTTTCTCTCTCGCTCTCTCTCTCTCTCTATCTATTTATCTTTCTATCTATCTCACACACACACACACACGCAGTCACATGAAACATGTCCTCTCTGGCTGTCTTTTTCCCTTCTTCTATTCCCCTCTGTCTCTGTGTCCCCCATCACACATCAGTTGACACAGACACTGACATTTCTCTCCTCCTCCCATCATTCCTCTTCCTTTTCTTTTCTGCCCAGATCCACTTCCCATCCCTCTCTTTCTCTCCTTCCCTCACACTCGCCTATAATCTCACGTCCTCCATGTGTCTGTGCTGCCTCCTCAGCATGGCACTCTAAGTAGGTCGGTGTTGACAGCTGAGCTCCACACAGACAGAGAGGAGACATTAATTCTGCTCTGTGTGGGCTCCCGTGCAAACACTCACTCAGTGCTTCTCTCCACGGCGTCCCGATCGTACACCAAATTCCCCTTTGACCTCTATCATGTCTACCATATCTCGAGTCTGACCAGTTGGAGCTCGCCAGAGAAAAAGACAGACAATGTACCTCACAGTAAATGCTGCACCTTCCAGGTGTGTTTAAACCACAGAGCTCACGTGTATTTGTAGCACCTAGTCTTTGAATATATTTTATTGATAATGACGTAAACTCTTCTCACCGCTGTGCTGCTGAAAGACGTGCAGCTCCACAGTAGTGCAGCACAGATGTCCTCCATGATAGCGCCGCATGTTATCAGTGTGTAATCTCCTTTCAAGAGCCTGTTTGGTGGCATGATGACAACATCGCCCTGCACATTACTGTCATTCAACAAATCACCTGAATCTTTTGATGAAGTGAGCCATAACTGGAACCTGCACTGCTTCTCCTTACCTATGTCATTTATTACATATCTGTAAATTAACAGAAATGACGGATAAGTAATATGTAAAAGTGGAGATGATGAGGGCGTAACATATCAGATGCAGTAGAGCAGCAGAGATGGAGGAACTGGATGGATGAGTGCTGGGCCAGCAGATTATTTGCAGAGCTACAGATTTCCAGGTTGCCTCATTGGAGTTCTTGCCTGTCTGTGTGTGTGCGTTCGTGCGTGTGTGTGTGTGTGTGTGTGTGTGTATACACTCCTGGGTTATTTTTACCCCTCTATTTAGAATCTGCTTGGGGATGCAGAAGCACAGGAAGTGAGTGTCATCTCACTTTTCTTGCACTGAGCATCATTTCTCCTCTACACAACCTGTCTGCACTGCTGTACTGCAGACCATATACTTCTCCCATGATGTAATAGTTTTTGTTTCCTCCTACATGCTGAAACATCCCACTAGTCATGAAATTGATGACGTACGTTAACAAGAAGAGCAACAATCAGGAGCTACATATATATATATATATATATTCGCAATCAGATCTGAGTTTTCTGCAGCATTCATAAATCCGGAGGAGGGTTTTAGAGCAGTTGGCTTTTATGTAGAGATAAATGTATGAACATGAATGAGACCCAATAACTACCCACTTTGCCCGATGTTCATGGCCAACGCACAACTGGACATGAAGCAGGCCTCTGTCAGTGGGCAGGACTTATCCCAGTCCTGCTCATGTTGAGGCATTTTTTTAAACTTCCAGAAAGAGGCATTAGGAGGGTTTAGTTGTACCTAAATAATCTGATCTGCTGCTTGATCCACATCTGTCTGTTTTTTTTTTACAACAGACAAATTAACAGCTAATGAAAAATGGAAACATTATATAATTGGATTTTCATCTGTATTGTAACAGATTTTGTCCAAATGATGGCGATATAAAGATGATTTTCATCATCTGCCTCCTCACACTGTAAACTTTCAGACCTTGTGAACCTGAGGAAAACAATCCTCGAAGATCTGTGAAGAGCTCGCCCTGCCTCCCTCACATCATTATTTGGCACAGTGTAAAAAAAAAAAAAATCCTGCGCGTCAAATGACCCGCTGCAACCTGGCGCCTAGACACAAACAAAACCAAGGCATGAGTTGATCAGTGACAGGTGAGGGTGAAAATGTTTCCCTGGTTCAGATTTTCTGCTGAAAGACGGCATTTACAGTTTGAAGGTTCCAGAGGTTTGTATCTGTGCAGTAGCCTGGAAACCCAGATGTCCTGCAAAGTTGGATTTGCTCTGCAGGTTGATCTGGGCATGGAGCTTTGGAGCTCATTCACTAAACCCCAATGGGAATATCTGACAGAGCCATGTACAGAGTCTGTGGGCGGGGCTTATTAGGACAATGACAGTGCTCCACCATCGAAGTGTTGATATGTACACAACAAAGATGGCGGATGAGCAGTGGTTTGAATCAGGTTTGGTAACAACAGTAAGTGAGCTGGACATCAAACTCTTCCTCTCTTCTCCAAAACAAACACTGCCATTGACTCCGTTGCTCTGGTAACGTTACCTTGTTTGTTGCTGTGATTGATCGTAGCGCTGGCACAGTTGTGTACAGTATTTTGATGTGCACCTGTTGGTGCTGCCCCTTGACATGGTCTATCGCTTATTGCCAGAACTTACATCTTTCATCCAATTACGCTCCACAGAGGAAATAAATCTGTTTTTGTTCATTGTGTGGATGAAACTCAGATCCTTTTGATGAGGCTTCTTTTACATTGAAATCACACAAAGGAACCTGGAGAAGCTTGAGGTTCCCTCTTCTACATTCACCTCGCTCCTGTTCATTCACACACAGGTGTATAAGACCAGTATGTCGCACTTACCTGTTCTCTTGTCTACAAAGGTACATCCACGCTCTCTACCTGGGCGCCCAAAGCCGCTGGCACAGCAACGGATCCCGCCATCACTTCCACTGGCGGCTGATGTTCGAGAGTGCTGACATCACCATGCTCCGCCTACTGGAGGCCTTCCTGAAGTCTGCGCCTCAGCTCGTTCCTCCAGCTGAGCATCATGATCCATGGAAACACTGTCCTCCCCTTACAAGGTGAGAGATATGAAGCTCCTCCTTCGGTAGATGGTTGAGACATGTCAGACTTAATCTATTAATCTGAATTGTCAATTTTTGATGTGCAGTTCCCTCTTTTGAACCTTGGACGCTTTTCATCGATGTACCAGT